>NC_029789.2:118532891-118563203 GCF_000816755.2 Arachis ipaensis | reverse complement strand
ATTATTTTTATATTATAAAAATATAAAATAATAAATTTTGAATATAATAATCTAATTATTTATCAAGTAATATAAAATAAAATTTTAATAATTTTATATTTTTATGTTACAGTTTAAAATATTATTTTAATATAATTTTTTAATATTATAAAAAATTTTGCATAATAATTAATTTTAATAAATAAAAATATTTAAATATTTTGTATTTATATATTTTATATTTAATTATTTAAGAATAAAAAATTATGTTGTCATTTAAAGTATTGTGTATTAAAGTATTGTCATTTAAAATATTTATTTATGTACTATGATATTCTGTATTTATTAGAGCCCATCAATGCTCTTCTTTTATATTAGCCTTTGATTTTAATCTAAACAAATCTAATGGTCTATATAAATATGACACATTCAATAAGCACATAAATATTGAGCTCATTTTAGACATACCCATAATTGACTAGCTAGCTTAATTTTTTCTTTTTCCCAATCACAATTTACGAATATTAACCCCAAATCTCTATGTTATGTTGGGAACACAACTAATTTATATGCAAAGAAATACTAGCAGTCTTGACATATAAGAAACTATGATATATAGAAGAAGTGACTCACCCAGCGTATGTTTTCAGGTTTGTATTCCAATTTTTGGACATTAAATACCTTGATATGAATGAATCAGTGCAACTAAAAAAAATACAGTATTCTAAAAAGACACTACAAAAAAAAATTATAATTAACTCTTTTAAATGATAACTTCGTGGCACTATTAATAACTTTGTGAATATGTTTTTGTCAAATAGTTGTGTATATGTAAATTAAATTATTCTCTCTGCAAAGTAAAAAGAGAAAAGACAACTTTTAAATATGGATAATACTTATGGAAAAATATTATATACAAGTCATATTTGATGACTATTAACACAAAAAATTATAAGTTTATTGAACATATATATAATTAAATAATAAAATAAAAGAAAAAAGAAAAGCAAACGTGATAAGCTTTGTCCTTTGGATACAACAACAACAACAACAAAATCTTATCCCACTAAGTGGGGTCGGTTACATGAATCAAACGATGTTATTATGCTCTGTCATATATTATGTCTACAGAGAGACCGTTTACATGTAGATCTCGTTTGACCACTTCATGGATGGTCTTCTTAGGTCTTCCTCTGCCTTTTGCCCTTTGTCCATCTTCCATCTCATCCACCCTCCTGACTGGATGTTCTATCGGTCTTCTTCTCACATGTCCAAACCACCTGAGACGCGATTCAACCATCTTTTCCACAATGGGTGCTACTCCAACTCTCTCCCTTATATCTTCGTTCCTTATTTTATCCAATCGCGTATGACCACTCATCCATCTCAACATCTTCATCTCTACCACACTCAGCTTATGTTCGTGCTCCCCTTTAGCCGCCCAACACTCCGTACCATAAAGCATAGCCGGTCTTATAGTGTGCGATATAATTTACCTTTAAATTTTAAAGGCACTTTTTTGTCGCATATAAAACTAGATGCACTCCGCCATTTTGACCAACCTGCTTGGATCCTATGATTTACATCCTGTTCAATCTCTCCATTATCCTGTATGATACACCCAAGATACTTAAAACTTTTAACTTTTAGGGTTTTCCCTTCTATTAGGGTTTTCCCTTCTCAGACTGAACTTACATTCCATATATTCCGTCTTGCTACGGCTTATGTGCAGACCATACATTTCTAGAGCTTCTCTCCATAACTCCAACTTCTTATTTAGGTCTTCCCTTGACTCTCCCATAAAGATGATATCATCGGCAAAAAGTATGCACCATGGCACAGGCTCTTGGATGTGCTCTGTAAGTACTTCCAAGACTAAAGTGAAAAGATATGGACTTAAGGATGATCCTTAGTGTAATCCTATACCAATAGGAAATTCTTCTGTCACACCACCTTGAGTCTTCACACTAGTTGTGGCCCCATCATACATGTCTTTAATTGCACGAATATATGCGATCCTTACTCTCCTCTTTTCTAAAACCTTCCATAAGACCTCCCTTGGAACTTTATCATACGCTTTTTCCAAATCAATAAACACCATATGTAGATCCTTTTTATTACTACGATACCTCTCCATCATCCTTCTTAAAAGGTATATCGCTTCAGTGGTAGATCTGCCTGGCATAAATTCAAATTGGTTTTCTGTTACTTGTGTCTCTTTTCTTAACCTCCGTTCTATCACCCTTTCCCATAACTTCATGGTATGACTCATAAGCTTGATCCCTCTATAGTTTCCACAACTTTGTATATCCCCCTTATTCTTGTAGATAGGTACCAAGGTGCTCTTTCTCCACTCATCAGGCATCTTCTTTGACCTTAAAATCTCATTAAAAAGCTTGGTTAACCAGTTGATGCCTTTTTCTCCAAGACCCTTCCAAACCTCAATCGGAATATTATCAGGTCCTACTACCCTGCCATTTTTCATCTGCTTTAGAGCCTTTTTTATCTCGAAGTCTCAGATCCTCCGATAGTAGTCAAAGTTTTGAAATTCTTTCCTTGTGCATAACCGACCAAGGCTTGGAAGAGTCTTCTGTCCCTCATTAAATAACTCGTAGAAGTAGCTCTTCCACCTTTCATTAATCTTCTCCTCTTGAGCCAACACTTCTCCATCCTTATCCTTTATGCACTTAACCTGATCCAAATCTCTCATTCTTCTTTCATGGCTCTTTGCGATTCTATATATACCTTTTTCTCCTTCTTTCGTGCCCAAAGACTGGTAGAGACCTTCATATTCTCTTCTTCTTGCTTCACTTACAGCCGTTTTTGTCTCTTTCTTAGCCGCCTTATATTTTTCCCAGTTATCTGCGTTGCAGCATAGAGACCACTCTTTAAAGCACTCCCTTTTTATCTTTATCTTATCTTGTACACTCGCATTCCACCACCAGGACTCCTTGTCTCGTGGTCCTATTCCTTTAGATTCACCAAAGCTTTCTTTTGCTGTTCTTCTAATAACTTCTGCCATCTCCATCCACATATCTTTCGCGCTTCCATTCCCATCCCACTTTGCCTCTTCTCCTACTCGTCTTAGAAAGCTTCTTTGTTCCTCACCTTTCATCCGCCACCACTTCGTCCTTGGGTTCTTCGTATGATGACTTTTCCTCAACTTTTGCTCAACGCGAAAATCCATGACGAGCACCCTATGTTGTGTTGTCAAACTCTCTCCCAGGATAATTTTACAATTAATGCAAAATTTTCGGTCGACTCTCCTCAATAAGAAGAAGTCAATTTGAGAGCTTGTCATGCCACTCTTATAGGTTATAAGATGTTCGTCTCTCTTTTTAAAACATGTATTTGCGATGAGAAGATCAAAGGTTGAGAAAAAGTCCAAAATAGTTTTACCCTCGGCATTGATCACCCCGAACCCATGACCTCCGTGAATACTCCCATATCCAGTCACTTCTCTCCCAACATGGCCATTTAAATCTCCTCCTAAGAAAATCTTGTCTCCTAAAGGTATGTCTTGAACCAAACTCTCTAGATCCTCCCAAGACCTTATCTTGTGTTGTTCGTCCGAACCCACTTGCGGTGCATAGGCGCTAATCACATGGAAAGCACCTCCCTCCACCACAAGTTTGATAGAGATGATCCGATCTCCCACCCTCTTAACATCCACCACGTCCTTCTTCCACTGCTTATCCACAATTATTCTAACCTCATTCCTATTCTTCACCTTTCCTGTATACCAAAGTTTGAAACCGGAAGTATCTAACTCCCTAGCCTTCGCATCAACCCATTTGTTTCTTGTAGGCACATAATGTTAATCTTCCTCCTTGTCATAGTGTTCACCACCTCCATGGACTTTCCTGTTAGAGTGCCTATATTCCATGTCCCAAATCTCAACCTTCTATCACTCCGACCTTTACCTTTTACTTTGTGAACTAGCTTATTTACCCTCATCCGTTCACGAAAACACAAGAACTCTTGCTCATTTAACACTACATCCGGACACCGATGCAGCGGTTCTTTCTCATTTGACACCATACTCGAGCCATACAGCGTGTTGATTCCGGGCAATGACCTAGCTTTAGCGCAATAATGTCTTTGATTCATGTCATGGGGATTCGACTATATTTTTATGTTGGTTGTCGAAGATCTAACACAACCCTCCTCCTTTATCCGGGTTTGGGACTGGCTATGTACCGCAAGTGTAACATAGGTGGAGTTATCCTTTGGATACAGATGATGTTTAATTGCTTCAAACCTTATAAAAAAAATTCTAGGTGCATGGATAATGCAAATCTCTCTTCATATTGATTCTTAATTTGATGACCAGAGGACCAGAGATTTTCTTATATTTAATGACTCTATTAAGATAAAAAATTAAAAATTACAAGTTCTAAATAAATTACATGTGATTTAGCAAAGTCGGCTGGGAAATTCAACAGTATTGCAGATAAATTTCTTTAACCCATGTTGCAACACACCACTGATTTGGACCTTCCACCTAAACCCTTATAATGTGCCATTTTTATTTGGTTCCATTCTAATCTGTAACTAACAAAATAGGTCAATTGACGCAAACAACTCTGACATGACATATTAGTTCAATTGCAAGAAAGAACAATAAGTCAATTAGTTGAATTGACCTGTGCACTGATTCAATCAACAGAGTAGCATACACCTAAATTTTAACTAGAGATACTATTCCAATTTTTTAAATACTTTCTCACCTCTCCCTGGAGTTAAGTTCATCACCTAAACATAATCTCAAGATAAAATAGAAAATCCATAGCACCAAAAAGACAACCAACAAATAACAGCAGCTAACTGTTTCACAGCATCTGTGAAACCAAGCAAAATGCAAGAAAAATTCTAAAGCCTCAACTATAGACTATAACCTTTATATGACATACTTGCTCTCTATTAGTCACAAATGTTCCACTTTTCTCAGGATTTTGTGCTGTCACCTGCACTCCATTCAGGAGAGGACCTATGAAGAGTGATATCTGGTTTCCTTTAAACTCCTTATATATCCAAAGCATCCCAATTATACTCAACATAATAAGAGTTATAAACAAATAAACTCTAAAAAAAAGGGAAAATGATGGAAAAAAAGGTTGTTCTCATCGTTGTGCTAGAGCTTTCAAATCTTCGGGCAGTATTAATATATAGATGCCTTCCTAGAATATTTACTTGAACCTTTGTATATAAACTAAGCATTGTTGTGACCCATACTAACAACGCCATTCTTGTAAAACCTAGAGAAAAAGAAATTGTGAATAATTAGTTTTCCAAAACACTTTATTGAGTCTCTCCCATAAATTTAGTTTCTCTGATTATGTTAAAGTGTTTGGTTGACCCTTCCCTTGTAAGAGTCTCTCAAGAAGCTGAGAAAGATCCAACTCTTCTGCTTGTGCATAGCATGAGGCAGTGCCATTACATCTGAAATCGTCTGAATATTCTCAAAGTGAGCTTGCATTCTAGCATTCACAGATAAAAATAATCCCCCAAAGAACATTATATCTTATGGGAGCAATTCCAAAAGAACTTGGAATAACCCATTTTGTTTCCGAGACTTTTCATCAAACAGCTTACGTGCATCATTCCAAATGCTTTGATTAAATTAAAAATTCATCACAGCAACCAAATAAATCACAAAAACAAAGGCAAATGCTAGCTTAATCCCAAGTCAAAAATAAAATCAAGCAGCAATTAAACTAACACGACATGAAAATTACATTGTAATAATGGAATTTCATTGAATAAAAAACTGGAAGAAAATATCATAGAAAATTCAAATACTCACCATCGGTGTTGGGTTTGAAGAGAAGAAAAAGTCGCTAAAGAAGGATTAGGGTTTGTCTTCGTAAAAGAGGGGAAGAGAAGGGATAGCACGGGAAACAGCGATGATTGACGACGACGAGAGTGATAGAAGTCCCAAAGGTGTTGATGATGGTAATTGTGGCAGTGATGATTCGGATGAAGAATGCGGTCGATGAAGGTGCTGAGGAGAATGGAGCTAGATGATGAGGAAGATAACTGTGAAGCTCGTTTGGAGTGTGAAGCTCCAGAGGGTAGGGGTAGAGTTAGGTTTAACTCAGTATTTCCGATGGAATATTTTAAAATACAGATAAATTTTTTGTCTGTAATAATTTAATAAAACACAGCATTTTTGTTTATTTAATTACAGACGAATTTTTCGTCGGTAACTATTTCCCACGGAAAAAAATTAATTTTTTCGACAGAATTATCGATGGATTCTCTTTTCCGTCTGTAATTTATGCTAATTCATTTTTTTGGTTTCCAACAAAAATCCCTCACAAATTCTATCTGTATTTCCGTGGGATAAAATTTGTTGGAAATATCCATCTGTAATAACTAGTTTTCTAGTAGTGACTCTAGAACTTTAAAATATTTGAGCAAACTGTTAGATCAATTTTCAAATTATATTTATATTTATAATAATGTTTTGTATCCATGTAAAAGACAATAATGCTCTACATCCATGTAAAAAATGCATCCAAGTTATCCAAGCAACTTTTAACAGACGCGCCTCCCCCACCCCCTCACTCGTTTGTGATACACGTGCTACATATAACGTAAATCTTCTTTACTGCAACCTAAACCTTCTACTCTCCTAGTTTTTCTCCGCTCGCGTTTTTCCTTATCGATCTGCATTGCCTTCAACGTAATAAGCTTCATTGTTCTCCTCTGGTCGCGTTCATCTTCTTCGTTTTCTTCTTTCAATCTGCTTACGTTGCATTTATCTTCTTTCTATTCTTCTTCATTTTCTTCTTCAATCTGCACTTCTGAATCGAAACAATGAATGATTCAACTTCAAATCAGTTGAATGAAAGTAATTTGGATTATTCTTCTAAAACAAATCAAGCGGACGAGGTTCGAATTAGTCAATTTTGAATCGAATTGAATGGAATGTAATTGCTAATTTGAATTGAATTGAATTGAATTGAATGGATGCATGTATTCTGAATTGAATTGAAAATCTCTAAATTGTAGACACAGTTCTTTCGAATTTGATTTTATATATTGGATTATGTTTCATTCATTCAATATTATACAATTGTTTCACCATGAATACGTGTTCGGTTCATTATGCAGAAAGCTGTTTGAACTTGATTTTATATAATGGATCATGTTTCGTTCATTCAGTACTATATAATTGTTTCACCATTTATACGTGTTCGGTTCATTCTACAAAAAGTTGTTTGAATTTGATTTTATATAATGGATAATGTTGCATTTATTCAGTACTATAAAATTGTTTCACCATGAGTACGTGTTTGGTTCATTATGCAGAAAACTATTTGAATTTGATTTTATATAATGGATAATGTTCCATTCATTTAGCACTATACAATTGTTTCACCATAATGACATGTTCAGTTTATTATGCAGAAAGCTATTTATATTTGAATTTATATAATGGATAATATTCCATTCATTTAGTTCTATACAATTGTTTCACCATAATAACATGTTCGGCTCACTCTGCAAACCAGGTGTGTTGTGGATGAACAATTTGTCTTAAAGGTCAGGATGATTTTCAAGACACTTGAAGAAGCCAAAAAGTTCTACAAAAATTATTCCAAACTTGCCAATTTTTCTACCAAAATAAGGAACACGACTCGGAAGGAGACATGATTAAGAATCAAGTAATCATATGCAGCAGAGAGGGGAGGTGGAAATCCAAGATATCTCCTACTCTGAAGACAAATCCCCCAGCTGGCATAAACTATCCAGCCAGGATATGCATACATATATTGAAGGACGTCAGTCTCTGGATAGTTTCCAAAGTCGTTCTGAATCACTCACACCTCTGCTGTCCAGACCGGACAGAGATGCTCAAACAACACAGGGAGCTAAGCATGTTCGTGAGTCGTACCATCGAAACCAACGAGGAAGCCGGAATCAAACCGAGCAAAACTTACCAATCATTCGTAGTAGCATCCAGCAGTCACAGGGAACTAAGTTTTATAGAAAAAGACGTGAGGAATTATATCACACGGGAAGTACGGAATGTCTCCAAACAAGATGATGCCAAAGAATTCAGGAAGTACCTATTAAGAATGAAAGAGAAGAACCAAAATTTCTTTTTCGAGCTCAACCTCAAAGGCGATCACAACATCAAACATGCATTCTGGGATGATGCAAGAAGCAGGGCGGCATGCGAGTATTTCGGAGACGTGGTTTCATTCGACACCGCGTACAACACAAACAGGTAATCAGTTCACCCAAATTAAGTCTTTACGTTCACCAAGTCGACAAATTTCAGTTCATCACTTTGTGAGAGTGTCTTATGCAGGTACAATCTAGTTTTTGGTTCTTTTATGGGCGTGAATCACCATGGTTAGTCGACACTTCTCGGATGCGCCCTGACGAAAAACAAGGATATCCAGTCATTCAAATGGCTATTCGAGTGTTGGCTCCATTACATAGGAGGGAAGGCACCAAAAGGCATTCTTACCGACCAATGCGCATCGATGCAAAGGGCCATCGAGATATGCATGCCAACAATAATTCACCATTGGTGCATCTGGCACATCATGAAGAAGATCCCAAACAAACTAAACGGCTACAAGCAACACGAAGAAATCAAACAAGAGATGAGCCACGTCATTTGGAACTCGTTCACAAAAGACGCATTCGACAGAAACTGGAACGATTCCTCACAAAGTACGGCCTCGGAGACAACAAGTGGCTCTCAGGTAACCGAGGTTTTAATTTGAATTATTTTTATGCCGTTACCTTTTGGGTCAAAACATGCACATATTTCAGTTTAACACAGCTCATTGGTTCGGTTCATTCTGCAGAGCTGTACGAGATCGCCATATATGGATTCTAGTTTACCTGGATCACCATTTCTGGGCCGGGATGAGAAGCACACAAAGGAGCAAGAGCATGTATGCATTTTTCAACAAGTTCATCACACGCAACAGCTCCCTGAGTCAATTCGTGAAGCAATACGACAAGCCTAGCAAGCAGAAAGCAAAGAGAGAGAGAATTCGACGCTGCAGATTTTCACACTGTGATATCATGCGCAATAAAATCATCAATGGAGGCACAGTTTCAGCACGTGTATACCCACGAGAAGTTTAGGAAAGTTCAAGGACAATTTAGAGGAAAGGTGAATTACATCACAAGATCAAAGAATTCCACCCTAGGTTTCACAATATACGAAGTAATGGAGTAGGTTTCCAACTCCATATTCAACAAGTTTTTCGTCACCTACGACGCAATATCACGAGAGGTAAAGTGCCAGTGCCTGCTGTTTGAGTTAAGGGGCATACTGTGCCACCATTCCCTGAGCGTCCTAAGCTTCGAGTGAGTAGATAATGTGGCACCAAAATACATACTGGAGCGCTGGAGCAAGAACATAAAGAGAAAGCACACACACATCAAGAACGGCCAAGACGAGCCTCTATTGGAGTCGAGAAGCAAGAGATTCAACGATTTGGTGTTTCGATCCCACAATATTTGCGAATTTGCCTCAGAGTCCGAGGAGCTGACCGGAATTCTGCACCGTGCGTTTGACAATGTCATGGCCGAGATGCAAGAATATCAAGCGAGAAGCAAAGGAAAAAGTTTGTTATCCCACGAAGAAGCGACGTTGAGCGACATGAACGACCTTCAAAGCCCTCCATGTGTCAGAACAAGAGGCCGGCCGAAGAACAGACTTGGATCAAACCTGGAAAAAAAGATCTCAAACGCCACAAAGAAAAAGAAAAAGACAGCTCCAAGCGAGGTAAAATTGTTTTGCTTTCGGTTATGGAAAAATTCATTTCTGCATTTTTGCTAATATACAATTTATTATGTCTTTTGCAGTTGAACCTTTTAGATCGCGGATCAACGATTCAGTCAAGCTCTAGCTTTTACAATGCACCGGATATGAATTATCCCAAAGAGGATTATAGGAGTTTCAGTTTTTATTAACATAAATTTCCATTCATGTATGAGCAAATTTCGGTTCACTGAAGTTTTAGGAGGATTAATATCTGACTGGTGTTGGTATTTATTTAATAGTCACTTTTTTGTGTTTGATATTATTAGCTTTCTGAAATTCTTTATTGAATAGTCACTTTTTTGTTTATTGAATTGTCACTTTATTCTGTTATGTCAAAGAGTTCAGGTGTTTTCTGGAACTAAATACTAATAGAAACATTTTTTAAAAATTAGCTCTCTGCTATCAATATATGCACTTTTTTGGTTCATACAGTGTATTAGTTTCAGTTCATTGTATTTTTGGGATTCTTAATGTTTTGATAAATACCCTGATTCCATTCACTGTGAACCTGGAACAAAACAGCAGCCAGACAGTTCCAACAGGTATATAGATTAACATCTCAGACTGACAGAACAAGGATTAATCCATCTTGAATCAGATATATACATTAATATTAACATTAGATATATACATCAACATTTACATTAATATTCACATATATACATTCAAAGAAGCAGTGTTTGCTTTTTTAAACAAGTTAAACAAAATATTGTTAATTACATCCAGTCCAACAAAGTATATCCTATTTACTATCAAAATCCCCATATGTGAATTTACAAAAAGGGCTGGAGAGGGCAGCAGATGGCTTCAGGAGTCTTATTGCTTCTGATGCCTGAATCACTTGGTCTTTGATTTTGTTCATTTTGTGCAACAGAATGTTTGGACCGTATTCGCACCTGATGGCATCGATTTCTTCCTACAATTCAATTGAAAAGAATTAGTTACATAAGAAATGAACCCTACTAAAATAAGAAATGAAAGAATTTCATTAATTTAGAAGCTACTTACTTGTGTCCAAGCTTTATATTGATACCTCTTCCTGCTTTTGATCTTTTGAGGATCAATTGTTTCAAGCCATTTCATGACATATATTGTACAATCATAGTTAAGTAAGAATTAAATAAAATACGATTAATAGTATACAAAATAAAACACATTAAAAATAACACTATAGACGAGAAAGATTTTTACCTTGTACGTTGACCATTCAGCATGATATACTCTGCTTCTTCTCCCTTTCCGTCCTCCATTAAGGGTTCCGCCCCAGTGTAAACCCTCATCTGGGAGACTATTAATCCCTGAAAGGGATACAAAACGTGAATAAAAATTAGCAACTTCAATGAATCGAACTTTGTTCATATTTTGAATAAAACGTGATAAACATTCAATCAGTAAGAGAAACATTTTGTGCATACAAAAGAACTCAAGTGAACACATAAAAATGAGGTAAATCAAAATCAGCAACTCCACTGAACCGACCAACAATCATGATTTGAATAAAACAAGATAAACATTCAATCAACAAGGAAAACATTTCTACATGCAAAAGAACTCAACTGAACACTTAAGGATGAACTTAATGTAAATCACCAACTCTAATGAACCGAATTCTACTCATGTTTGAATCATTTACAACAAAATATGTATGATTTAAATAACTTACAACAAATTTGTTCAGTTTAATTCTCAAGTCAGGTATTTCTTTTTTTCATCTTGTTCACAGGGTCAAGAACATAGAATGCCTTTTTCTAGACATCGGCAATCCACAACCACCAGTGTCCTCCATTGTAAATCGGTACAAACAGCTGAAGTTTGAGAAAATCATATAATATTTTAGTCGAAATGATAGCAAACGAGAGAATTACCAAAGAATTTTTAGAAATCACAACTTACAAATGGATGCGATGTGAGTTTTCTTTTGTCAAGAAAACGGTGGTGGTGGGCATATTGATCGATATCGAACCGGTAGGCCTTGTTGGTCTTTGGATCAGTGTATTTCTCGCCATGGTTTCTGGTGCACGAATTGTAAATCACACTTTTCACAACTCGTACCACTAACCAGCAAGTGCACTGGGTTGTCCAAGTAATACCTTACGTGAGTAAGGGTCGATCCCACGGAGATTGTCGGCTTGAAGCAAGCTATGGCTGTTTTGTAATTCTTAGTCAGGAAATCAATGATAAGAGTGATTATATTTATGAAGAGTAAATAGCATAAAATAAATAATACTTGTTATGCAGTAATAGAGAACAGATTGAGGTTTTGGAGATGCTCTGTCTTCTGAATCTCTGCTTTCCTACTGTCTTCTTCTTCACGCACGCAGGTCTCCTTCCATGGCAAGCTGTATGTTGGTGGATCACCATTGTCAATGGCTACCATCCATCCTCTCAGTGAAAATGGTCCAAATGCGCTGTCACCGCACGGCTAATCATCTGTCGGTTCTCACTCATGTTAGAATAGGATCCATTAATCCTTTTGCGTCTGTCACTACGCCCAGATCTCGTGAGTTTGAAGCTCGTCACAGTCATCCCATCCCAGATCCTACTCGAAATACCACAGACAAGGTTTAGACTTTCTGGATCTCAGGATTGGCCGCCAATAATCTTAGCCTATACCACGAAGACTCTGATCATGAACCAAGAGGCTAAGAGATACACACTCAATCTAAGGTAGAATGGAAGTGGTTGTCAGGCACGCGTTCATAGGTTGAGAATGATGATGAGTGTCATGGATCATCACATTCATCACGGTTAAGCACAAGCGAGTATCTTAGAACAGCAACAAGCGTGATTGAATAGAAAACAGAAGTAATTGCATTAATTCATCGAAACACAGCAGAGCTCCTCAACCCCAATCATGGAGTTTAGAGACTCATGCCGTAGAGATACAATGTATAACGTGAAAATGTCATGAGGTGCAAAATAAATCTCTAAAAGTTATTTAAATACTAAACTAGTAACCTAGGTTTACAGAAAATGAGTAAACTATGATAGATAGTGCAGAAATCCACTTCCGGGGCCCACTTGGTGTGTGATGGGGCTGAGACTTGAGCTTTACACGTGCCTAGACTGTTTTTGGAGTTAAACGCCAGGTTGTAAAGGAGGTCAGAATCCAACAGCATCTGCAGTCCTTCTTCAGCCTTTGTTTCAGATTTTTGCTCAAGTCCCTCAATTTCAGCCAAAAAGTACCTGAAATCACAGAAAAACAAACAAACTCATAGTAAAGTCTAGAAATGTGATTTTTAATTAAAAACTAATAAAAATCTACTAAAAACTAACTAAATCATACTAAAAACTATGTAAAAACAATGCCAAAAAGCTCATCACAACACCAAACTTAAATTGTTGCTTGTCCCCAAGCCACTAAAAATCAAATAGGATAAAAAGAAGAGAATATACTATAAATTTCAAAATATCAATGAAACTTAGCTCCAATCAGATGAGCGGGACTAGTAGCTTTTTGCCTCTTGAATAGTTTTGGCATCTCACTTTATCCATTGAAGTTCAAAATGATTGGCATCTATAGGAACTCAGAATTCAGATAGTGTTATTGATTCTCCTAGTTCAGTATGTTGATTCTTGAACACAGCTACTTTATGAGTCTTGGCCGTAGCCCTAAGCACTTTGTTTTCCAGTATTACCACCGGATACATAAATGCCCCAGACACATAACTGGGTGAACCTTCTCAGATTGTGACTCAGCTTTGCTAAAGTCCCCAATTAGAGGTGTCCAGGGTTCTTAAGCACACTCTTTTTTTTGCTTTGGACCTCGACTTTAACTGCTCAGTCTCAAGCTTTTGGCTTGACACCTTCACGCCACAAGCACATGGTTAGGGACAGCTTGGTTTAGCCACTTAGGCCAGGATTTTATTTTTTTTGGGCCCTCCTATCCACTGATGCTCAAAGCCTTGGATCCTTTTTATTACCATTGTCTTTTGGTTTTAAGGGCTATTGGCTTTTTCTGCTTGCTTTTTCTTTTTCTTTATATTTTTTTTCTTTTTTTCACATTTTTTTCTGCAAGCTTTGTTCTTTACTGCTTTTTCTTGCTTCAAGAATCATTTTTATGATTTTTCAGATTATCAAATAACATTTCTCCTTTTTCCTCATTCTTTCAAGAGCCAACAATTTTAACATTCATAAACAACAAATTCAAAAGACATATCCACTATTCAAGCATTCATTCAGAAAACAAAAAGTATTGTCACCACATCAAAATAATTAAACTAATTTCAAGGATGAATTCAAAATCATGTACTTCTTGTTCTTTTGTGATTAAAAACATTTTTCATTTAAGAACGGTGATGGATTCATAGGACATTCATATCTTTAAGGCATAGACACTAGACACTAATGATTATGTAAGAAAGACACAAACATAAATAAACATAAAGCACAGAGAGCGAAAACAGAAAAAATAATTAGACAAGGAGATTAAGGAACGGGTCCACCTTAGTAAGGGTGGCATCTTCTTCCTCTTGAAGAACCAATGGTGCTCTTGAGCTCCTCTATGTCTCTTCCTTGCCTTTGTTGCTCCTTCCTCATAGCTCTTTGATCTTCTCTATTCTCATGGAAGGTGCCATATGGTTATGGAAAATTAAAAAGCGGGGCTTTTTCCAGACCAAACTTAAAATGTTTGCTCGTCCTCGAGTAAAAGAAGAAAGAAAGGAGGAGATGGAGATGTGTGGTGGGTTCGGTCAAGGGAGGGTGATAGTGTGTATGAGGGGTTTATGATGGATGGATGTAAGTGGTGAAGAGAGTATGGAGAAGAGGATGGGGTAGGTGGGGATCCTGTGGGGTCCACAGATCCTGAGGGGTCAAGGACTTAGCATCCCTGCTCCATTGAGGCGTGCAAAACGCCCTTAGAGTGCAATCCTAGCGTTTAACGCCAGACTGCTGCTTGTTTCTGGTGTTAAACGCCAGTTTTTCTCCCTTTATTGGTGTTAAACGCCAACTTGATGCTCTGTTCTGGCGTTAAACGCCAGTCTGGTGCTTGTTTCTGGCGTTTAACGCTAGCTTGATGCTTCTTTCTGGCGTTAAACGCCAGTCTGATGCTTCTTATTGGCGTTTAAACGCCAGTAAGCTCTTCCTCCAGGGTGAGCTATTTTTAATGCTGCTTTTCATTCTGTTTTTGATTTTTCAGTTGTTTTTGTGACTTCACATGATCATCAACCTAAAGAAAACATAAAATAGCAATGGAAAATAACTAGATATAGTTAAATAACATTGGGTTGCCTCCCAACAAGCGCTTCTTTAATGTCAATAACTTGACAGTGAGCTCTCATGGAGCCTCACAGATAATCAGAGCAGGGTTGGGGCCTCTCAACACCAAACTTAGAGTTTGGTTGTGGCCTCCCAACACCAAACTTAGAGTTTGAATGTGGGGGTTTTGTTTGACTCTGTATTGAGAGAAGCTTTTCATGCTTCCTCTCCATGGTTACAGAAGGAGAACCTTGAGTCTTATAGTTTGCAATGTCTGCAACCCACAGAGCTTCCTGAATAGCAAACAATTGCTCATCCGGAAAGGTTTCAGATATCTCAGTAGGAGGGAGGGATGCTCCTACTACTGGTTCTATCCGGGACAGGTGATCGGCTACTTGATTCTCTGTCCCTTTTCTATCTCTTATTTCTATATCAAACTCTTGCAGAAGTAACACCCATCTTATGAGCCTGGGCTTTGAATCATGCTTTGTGAGTAGATATTTAAGAGCAGCATGGTCAGTGTACACAATCACTTTTGATCCTACTAAGTATGATCTAAACTTGTCAATGGCATAAACCACTGCAAGCAGCTCTTTTTCTGTGGTTGTGTAATTTTTCTGGGCATCATTTAAAACATGGCTAGCATAATAAATGACATAGAGAAGCTTGTTATGCCTCTATCCCAATACTGCACCAATGGCATGGTCACTGGCATCACACATTAGTTCCAAAGGTAATGTCCAATCTGGTGCAGAAATAACTGGTGCTGTGACCAGCTTAGCTTTCAGAGTTTCAAACACCTGCAGACACTCTGTGTTAAACACAAATGGCGTGTCAGCAGCTAGCAGATTGCTCAGAGGTTTTGCGATTTTTGAAAATCCTTTATAAACCTCCTATAGAATCCTGCATGCCCCAGAAAGCTTCTGATTGCCTTAACATTGGTGGGTGGTGGTAATTTTTCAATTACCTCTACCTTAGCTTGATCCACCTCTATTCCCTTGTTTAAAATTTTATGTCCAAGGACAATTCCATCAGTCACCATAAAGTGACATTTTTCCCAATTTAAAACCAGGTTAGTCTCTTGGCATCTTTTCAGAACAAGTGCTAGATGGTTAAGACAGGAGCTAAATGAGTCTCCAAATACTGAGAAGTCATCCATGAAGACTTCCAAAAATTTCTCTACCATATCAGAGAAGATAGAGAGTATGCACCTCTGAAAGGTTGCAGGTGCATTGCACAGACCAAAAGGCATCCTTCTGTAGGCAAACACTCCAGAAGGACATGTGAATGCTGTTTTCTCTTGGTCCTGAGGATCTACTGTAATTTGGTTGTAAACTGAATAGCCATCCAAAAAGCAGTAGTATTCATGACCTGCTAGTCTTTCTAGCATCTGGTCTATGAATGATAAAGGAAAGTGATCCTTCCTGGTGGCTGTATTGAGCCTTCTGTAATCAATACACATACGCCACCCTGTAACTGTTCTTGTAGGAACCAGTTCATTTTTTTCATTATGAACCACTGTCATGCCTCCTTTCTTGGGAACAACTTGGACAGGGCTCACCCAGGGGCTATCAGAAATAGGATAAATAATCCCAGCCTCCAGTAACTTGGTGACCTTTTTTTGCACTACTTCCTTCATGGCTGGATTTAGCCGCCTCTGTGGTTGAACCACTGGCTTAGCATTGTCCTTCAATAGGATTTTGTGCATGCATCTTGCGGGGCTGATGCCCTTAAGATCACTTATGGACCACCCAAGAGCTGTCTTGTGTGTCCTTAGCACTTGAAGTAGTGCTTCCTCTTCCAGTGGATTTAAAGCAGAGCTTATGATCACCGAAAAGTATAGTTATCAGACCCGGCTCGACCCGGCCGGTTCGACCGAAAACCTGGTCACCCGGTCACTTAACCGGGCCGAGCCACACATTGAACCGGAGATGAAATTGACCCGGCAAAACCCGGTTCAACCCGACGGGTTTGATGAAAATCGGTGACCCGGCCAGGTGATTTGACCCGGTCCGGGTCTGTGTATTTTTTTTTGGGTTTCTTTTAAATGGCATCGTCAAACATTCCCCCCTCCCCCCTTTTCGTTGAATCTAAAATCAATGAACCCTAGGCTATCCACCCTTCCCCCATTGCCTCACTCACATCTCCCTAATGGCATCTGATCTGAGAGACTGAGACAGATCTCTTGAGTGTTGAGAGTTGAGTGTCTGAGACCAAAAACAAATTCATCAATCGGCCTCATCAGTCACCGCCAAACGTCGTCGTCACTCTCCGCGGCGTCATCACTCTCCGCGGCGTCGTCACTCTCCGCGGCGGCGTCACTTCTCCCTGCCGTCACTGCTTCTCCCCTCACCTTGCCGTGTTCGTTGTTATATTGGTCGTTTGTGGGTTGTGCTTCTTCTGCTTCTACTTCGTTGCTTTTGCTTCTGTGGTTTGTGGGTGCCTCATATCGCCGAACCCTCATCAGACGAGGTCACTCTCTGCAGCGTCGTTACTTCTCCCGGCCGTCACTGCTTCTCCCCTCACCTCGCCGTCAGAAAGCTCAGCAACAATTCATCTTCTACCTCAGTGCCTCTGCTCCCTCAGGTCAGTGCCTCTGCTATTGACCTATTGTTATGGAATTTGTTGATAAATTTGATTTTTTAGAGTAGTTGTTGAAACTGATCGAATTTTAGTTAAAATTGTTCTTGAATTGTATTGTTGGTGCCTGGTGGTTGCTGGTTGGTATATTAGTTAACTGTTTTATTGTTGCTAGTTAAAATCTGCTGAATTGTGGAAATGTTACTGTATTTTTAGTTGCTGGTTGCTATTGGTTGCTGTATTTTTGGTTGCTGGTTGCTGTATTTTAGTTGCTGGTTGCTGTATTTTTGGTTGCTGGTTGCTGCATTTTTAGTTATGTTTAAGACTTGATATTTGATTATTAATGTTTGTAAGACTCAAATTTTAAGTTTTAAGACATTATTTCAATTTTATTTATATAATTTTATATTTTTTTAGTTATGACCGGGTTAACCGGGTGAATCAGTGACCCATCGGTTGAACCAGTAACCCAGTGACCCGGTCATATGACCGGGTTGATTACCGGTTCGGTTATGATAACTAGTGTTACCTTCTCCTAGAAATGCATACTTCAGGGATGGTGGTAGTGGTTTGAGCTCAGGTTTAGGAGGTTTCTCCTCTTCCTGAGAAAGTTTCAGAGGCTCTTTCAATTCTTCTGAATCCTCCAGATCAGGCTGAACATCTTTAAAGATGTCTTCCAGCTCTGATTCGAGACTCTCAGCCATGTTGATCTCCTCTACTAAAGAGTCAATAAGATCAACTTTCATGCAGTCTTTTGGTGTGTCTGGATGCTGCATGGCTTTGACAGCATTTAACTTAACTCATCTTCATTGACTCTTAGGGTTACTTCCCCCTTTTGGACATCAATGAGAGTTCGTCCAGTTGCTAGGAAAGGTCTTCCTAGAATAAGAGTAGCACTCTTGTGCTCCTCCATTTCCAGCACTACAAAGTCAGTGGGAAAGGCGAATGGCCCAACCCTGACAATCATGTCTTCAATCACGCCTGATGGGTATTTAATGGAGCCATAAGCAAGTTAGAGACATATCTGGGTTGGTTTGACTTCTTCAGTTAAACCAAGCTTTCTGATAGTGGATGCAGGTATTAGGTTAATACTTGCCCCAAGATCACATAAAGCTGTCTTGGTGCAATTACCCTCTAATATGCATGGTATCATAAAGCTCCCGGGATCTTTAAGCTTTTCTGGGAAGCTTTTCAGAATGACTGCACTGCATTCTTCAGTGAGGAGAACTCTTTCAGTTTCTCTCCAATCCTTCTTATGACTCAAGATCTCTTTCATGAACTTGGTATAAGAGGGTATTTGCTCAAGTGCTTCTGTAAACAGAATCTTTATTTCAAGAGTCCTGAGATAGTCTGCAAAGCAGGCAAATTGCTTATCCTGCTCCTCTTGGCAGAGTTTTTGAGGATAAGGCATCTTGGCTTTGTATTACTCAACCTTAGTTGCTACAGGTTTATTTCCTACAGAGGTGGTTGGAGAAGTCTTTTTAGAGGGGTTGCTATCAGCACTTGTGTGTGTCTGATCCCTCACTGGCGTTTGAATGCCAAGGTTAGAAGCTGGATTGGCGTTGGACACCAACTTCTTACCTGTTTCTGGCGTTTGAATGCCAGAATTGAGCTTCCATTGGGCGTTTGACGCCAGCTCCTTACCTGTTTCTGGCGTTTAAATGCCAGAACTGCGCGTGGGTTGGGCGTTAAACGCCAACCTTGCATCCTTTTCTGGCGTTTGAACGCCAGAGTTATTCCTCTCTGGGCTCTTACTGTACTCAGAGGGATTTTGGATAATATTTTGCTCATCCTCTGTCAGTTGTTCTTTTCTTGGCTTTTTGCTGCTCTGAAGTGAGGTATTTAATGTTTTCCCACTTCTTAATTGAACTGCCTGGCACTCTTCTGTTATCTGCTTTGATAACTGCTGTTTTGTCTGATTCAATTGTGCTTCCACATTTTTATTAGAATTTTTAGTGTCTTGTAGCATCTCCTTGAATTCTGCTAGCTGTTTTGTTAGAAAACACAATTGTTGATTGAGTTCAGCAACTTGTTCTAGAGGACCAAGTTCAGTAGACACTGCTTTGGCTTCTTTTTTTATGGAGGACCCACTACTTATGTACAGATGCTGATTTCTAGCAACTATATCAATAAGCTCTTGAGCCTCTTCAATAGTGTTTCTCATGTGTATAGATCCACCAGCTGAGTAGTCTAGAGATATCTGAGCTCTTTCTGTAAGCCCATATGATAGGAGGTATACAGATACTACTCCCGTATGCAGCAGTAATGGGGTTAGCATATGACCCTAGAGTCCTTCTGAACTGTTCATTTCCACTTTTGTCCATGATGGAGAAAGGGAGATGATACGGATTGCAAATAAAATATTTTTTTTTGAAAACCGAAATTAAAATAAAATAAAATGAAATAAATGAAAAATTGAGTATAATTTCGAAAATTTGAAGAAAAAGAAATAAAAGAAAATTGAAAACTAATTTAATTAATTAAAAAGATTTGAAAAAGATGTGGGTGAGGATTTTCGAAAAAAAATGGAGAGAAATTGGTTAGGAAGTTTTGAAAAAGATATGTCTTAAAATTAAAGATACTTGTAAGAAAATAAAATAAAATAAAAAAAAGAAAAGATATGAAAAAGATTTGATTTTAAGATTTGAGATTAGAAAAGATAAGATAAGCTAGGTAAGAGAAGATAAGGAATTTAAATTAAAAAGTTTTGAAAATTAAATTTTAAATTTGAAAATTAAATTTTGAAATTTGAAATTTGAAATTTGAAATAAGATAAGATAAGTTTTTGAAAAAGATATGATTTTTTTGAAAAAGATTTGAATTTTGAAATTTTAAAACTTAAGATAAGATAAAATAAAAATTTTAAAATAAAATCTGAATTTTAAAAGGAAAATTCGAAAAATCAATTAAAATAAAGGGAAAAGATATTTTTGAATTCAATGAGGAAAGAGAAAAACAATAAACTGACACCAAACTTAAAATTTTTAGATCAAAATAAAGAAAACGAGTAAGAAAACTTTGAATGTCAAGATGAACACCAAGAACACTTTGAAGATCAAGATGAACACCAAGAACAATTTTTGGAAATTTTTAAGAAAATAAAAACACAAAGAACACCAAACTTAAAACTTTTAGAAAACTAAAAATAAATTTTCGAAAATTAACGAAAAATAACAAGAGAACACCAAACTTAAAAGTTTGACACAAGATTTAATCAAAGAAAAATTATTTTTGAAAAAGTTTTAAAAGGAAGATACCCAATTACTAAGAACATAAGCACAACGCTCTAGCCAACTGAGCTATAAATTTAAAGTGTTTTAAAAAAAGGTATTTAATGTATATAAATTTTTTTATGCTGATGATTTGAAAACGCACAAGAAAAACAAGAAAATACACAGAACAGGAAAAACTAAAGATCAAACAAGAAAAATAGCAAGAACAACTTGAAGACTAAGAAAGAACAATGAACACAAATTCGAAAATTTAAAAGAAAATAAAAACATGCAATTGACACCAAACTTAAAATATGAAACTAAACTCAAACAGAAAAACTCAATTATTAGTTTATAAAAATTTTCGAAAAATTTAAAAGAGAAAATAAGGATTTAAAAAAAAATTTCAACCAAAAACAATAATAGAAGACGCAATTTTTGTGACTCTAAACTAAAAAGATAAATTTTTCCTAATCTAAGCAACAAAATAAACCGTCAGCTGTCCAAACTCGAACAATCCTCGGCAACGGCGCCAAAAACTTGGTGCACGAATTGTAAATCACACTTTTCACAACTCGTACCACTAACCAGCAAGTGCACTGGGTCGTCCAAGTAATACCTTACGTGAGTAAGGGTCGATCCCACGGAGATTGTCGGCTTGAAGCAAGCTATGGCTATTTTGTAATTCTTAGTCAGGAAATCAATGATAAGAGTGGTTATATTTATGAAGAGTAAATAGCGTAAAATAAATAATACTTGTTATGCAGTAATGGAGAACAGATTGAGGTTTTGGAGATGCTCTGTCTTCTGAATCTCTGCTTTTCTACCGTCTTCTTCTTCACGCATGCAGGTCTCTTTCCATGGCAAGCTGTATGTTGGTGGATCACCGTTGTCAATGGCTACCATCCGTCTTCTCAGTGAAAATGGTCCAAATGCGCTGTCACCGCACGGCTAATCATCTGTTGGTTCTCACTCATGTTGGAATAGGATCCATTGATCCTTTTGCGTCTGTCACTACGCCCAGCACTCGTGAGTTTGAAGCTCGTCACAATCATCCTATCCCAGATCCTACTCGGAATACCACAGACAAGGTTTAGACTTTCCGGATCTCAGGAATGGCCGCCAATAATCCTAGCCTATACCACGAAAACTCTGATCATGAACCAAGAGGCTAAGAGATACACACTCAATCTAAGGTAGAACGGAAGTGGTTGTAAGGAACGCATTCATAGGTTGAGAATAATGATGAGTGTCACGGATCATCACATTCATCATGGTTAAGCACAAGCGAGTATCTTAGAACATTAACAAGCGTGATTGAATAGAAAACAGAAGTAGTTGCATTAATTCATCGAAACGCAGCAGAGCTCCTCACCCCCAATCATGGAGTTTAGAGACTCATGCCGTAGAGATACAATGTATAACATGAAAATGTCATGAGGTGCAAAATAAATCTCTAAAAGTTGTTTAAATACTAAACTAGTAACCCAGGTTTACAGAAAATGAGTAAACTATGATAGATAGTGCAGAAATCCACTTCCGGGGCCCACTTAGTGTGTGATGGGGCTGAGACTTGAGCTTTACACGTGCCTAGGCTGTGTTTGGAGTTAAACGCCAGGTTGTAACCTGTTTCTAGCGTTTAACTCCAGAACAGGGCAGGAAGCTGGCATTGAACACCAGTTTGCGTCATTTATCTTCGAGAAAAGTATGGACTATTATATATGGCTAGAAAGCCCTAGATGTCTACTTTCCAAGGCAATTGAGAGCGCGCCATTTGGATTTTTGTAGCTCCAGAAAATCCACTTTGAGTGTAGGGAGGTTAGAATCCAACAGCATCTGCAGTCCTTCTTCACCCTCTGAATCTGATTTTTGCTCAAGTCCCTCAATTTCAGCCAGAAAGTACCTGAAATCACAGAAAAATACACAAACTCATAGTTAAGTCCAGAAATATGATTTTTAATTAAAAACTAATAAAAATCTACTAAAAACTAACTAAATCATACTAAAAACTATGTAAAAACAATGCCAAAAAGCGTATAAATTATCCGCTCATCAGTTTCCCAGCATATTGTAAAATAAACCTCAGTTAAATCAGAAATGAACCAAATTATTTAACACAAATAAACCAAATTATTTAACACAAATGAACCAAGCAAGTGAATTTAAATGGCCAACACCACTGAACCGAACACAATTCATAAGTTGAATAAAACGTGATAAACATTCAATCATCAAGAAAAACTTTTCTGTATGCAAAAGAACTCAACAAAACACATAAAAATAAGGTGAATCAAAATGAGCATTTCCACTGAATTGAATACCAATCATGTGCTGAATAAAATATGATAAATATTCAATCATTAAGAAAAATATTTTTTGCATGCAAAATGACTCAACTGAACACTTGACAATCAAATTAATCAACATAAAGAACTCCAGTAAACAGAACTCCATTCATGTTTTGAACAAAACGCGATAAACATCAATCAGCAGGGAATATAAAATTTGGCTTACCATAATATCCAGCGGCACACAATATATTTGTTCTTGAAATCGGCAACCTTTTATTTGGTTGAGAATCATGTTATGTGCAGTGACCACCTATAGGAAGAAAATTTATGAGATATACGGTATAAGAGTCTTTAGAAAAATTATTAATGTTAACACAATAGGAAAAGAATTTACTGTGCTTTCCACATGTTGTTCGGGCATTAGAGACATGAAATGATGTCTAAGCCCCTCGAAATTTGCTTCATGATTCAAGACGAATATGGTATCATATTTGTTGGAATTATCTTTGGTTTCTTTAACCTATGTCATCCAATGATAACATTTCTCCATCAACTCCTCCGTTATTTCTTTCTCTTTCTCTGGAGTTTTGTACTTTTCAGCGACTGTGTGGCTCGGCTCAGCACTTGTTGCGTCAGCAAATTTTAATGCTGCCGCCACCCAACATCTACCATCTTGTCTGCCAATATTTCGAGTTGACTCACTGTCGGTTGAGAGGAGGCACTTGGTTGAGATGCTAGAGGACTTATCCCAAGGCTGAATGAAGGTGCATCATCGTCCCATTGCCTAGGACGAGCATCACTACAAGATGACAGAGGAAAGTTTCAAGCAATCAGGAAAAGCAGTATACCATATAACACAAAAGCTAATAAAAATGATATTAATTAAAATTACACATTCAACGGAGGTTTTGGCTCTGCCTTCCTCAGAGAAGATTCCTTGACGGCCTGCTTTTTGAGTTCCAGAGGGCAGCTGTAACAAATAGAAAATAATTGATTTTTGGATTCTGATGAACCACAAATAGAGCATGTAATGAACTGAAATTTACACAAATCTGAACAAGTAATAAAACTTACCCATCAATGTGTGCTTGTTCTTTCGATTGATCTACTGCTGGAGCTTCTTGGCACGGTTGCTGTTGCAGTTTCGAAGGGTTGCTGCATTAAACAGAAAAGAGTTGAATAATGACCCAAAATTATTATCTTATACCATTAAATCTAATAGTAAGAATTTTATGTGCAACTTACTCAGTAACAGAAGCTTCTTGTGTTTGGAATTTGGAAGGGTCATAGGTAAAGTCATCTTTTATTAGCTCTTCCTTAAGAGAACTCGGAAGAGACACTGCAATAGGAGCTCTAAGGAATGTAAACAATGAAGAAGTTAATGTTGAATAATTAGAATAGGTTCTGAGAAATCAAAATCCGCATATTGAAAAACTCACATTTCCAAAGGTTGAGAACAAGTTTCTTCTCGAACCGCAATGATTTGGAGGTCAGGTTCAGGTGTAGTGCTACTGACAATTAAAAAAAAATTTGGTCAATACTTCACTCAATACACCGACAAGCACAAGCATGCATATTTTAGTCAAGTGAATCAAAATGACCAACTCTACTGAACCAAACACCATTGATGTTCAGAATATAACGTGCTAATCATTCAAATAGCTAGAAAAACATTTCTGCATGCAAAAGAACTCTATTGAACCGAACTACATTCATGTTTTGAATAAACAAAAATTAACCAAAAATTATTACCTAAATCTAAAAGACCAACATAAATATTTCAACTTACATAGGTGGAGTTTAGGATTTCTATTTTTGATGGAATTTCTTTCTTCTAAAAACTTTTACCGGGGTTTTCGAGGTATTTTTCCTAATAAAAAACATACCAAATTCAAATCATCAACCAAGATTAAAAGTAGAGGATTAAAAACATATCAAATTCATTTTTGGAATCTAATGAACCATACTTAAACCCAGAATAAACCAAATTCACCTGGCATTTTCCGGTGCATTTACAGTTGGGGTGAAGCTCATCTGAGTTTCTAAAGGCTCACTGTCTAAATTTACAGTTGGCAGTCTAAGCAAGAAAATCAATATTATTCAGTAAACCGAGTTACAAAAGGTTTTAGCAAAGTTAGCAAACAAAGAAAAAGAACTCGATATAAGGAACCACATCTTACGTCTTAGAGAAATCATTTTGGGTCTCTGTGGAGTCAAAGTCATTAGGAGCAACATTCGTATTTCTAGCTCCATCATTTTTTCTCTTTGATCTCTTTTCTTTTAACAGCTCCAACGCCTGTCTTCTTCTTTCGGCAGCACTGTCCTTTGCTTGTTCACTTCTAAAAAGTCATAAAATAAGTACCAAGGAACCTAAAATGAAAGCATCAATAACCGAAGATATGATTCTAGAAACTTACTCCTTTTTAGATTCAGTTTTTCTCTCTGAATCTATCAGAACAATCTTGCTTGATTTGGTTTGTTTTTGGCCACCCTCTCCAATTGTTTTCTTTTCACTATGGTTATTTTTTCAATTTCTTTTTCTCTACAACACACATAAACACATCGAATCTATATTGGAGACAAATATCACAGCCGTAATTTACTTAACAAGCACACAGAAAAAATTTCAACAAATAGAAGCAAAACCAAACCAGATGATCATTATACAGTCACTACACTAAACTGAAAACAATCAATATTCAAACTTACAGATTTTCAAATTCACTTGTGCTCTCGGAATCTGTTGGCACATGCTTTTTTTTGCTTTGTGGTGCACGAAATTGTGATCTCAATGGCGCCAACAACTTGATACGCACAATTTTAATCTCAACTCTTTTTCACAACTTCGCACAACTAACCAGCAAGTGCACTGGGTCGTCCAAGTAATAAAACTTACGTGAGTAAGGGTCGATCCCACGGAGATTGTCGGTTTGAAGCAAGCTATGGTCATCCTTGTAAATCTCAGTCAGGCGGATTCAATTGGTTATGAGGTTTTGATAATTAAATCATAAATAAAATATAAAATAAAATAGAGATACTTATGTAATTCATTGGTGGAAATTTCAGATAAGCGTCTGGAGATGCTTTGTTGCTTCTGAACCTCTGCTTTCCTATTGCTTTCTTCCAACCATGCGTTACCTCCTTCCATGGCAAGCTGTATGATCCTCTCGGATGAAAACAAATCATATGCGCTGTCACCGCACGGCTAATCATCTGTCGGTTCCCGCTAGCATCGGAGTAAGACCATTGTCTTTTTGCACACTGTCACTTGTGCCCCACATTCACAAGTTTGAAGCTCGTCACAGTCATCCCTTCCCAGATCCTACTCGGAATACCACAGACAAGGTTTAGACTTTCTAGATCTCAGGAATGCTGCTAATGGTTCTAGCCTATACCACGAAGACTCTGATCTCATGGAATGGAATGCTCTGTTGTCAGGAGAGGCAACCATGCATCGTGAACCAGGAGGCCAAGAGATACACACTCAAGCTATTGCAGATAGAATGGAAGTGGTTGTCAGGCACGCGTTCATAAGTGAGAATGATAATGATTGTCACGGGTCATCACATTCATCAGTTGAAGTGCGAGTAAATATCTTAGAGAAGAAGTAGGCATGAATTGAATATAAAAACAATAGTACTTGTATTAATTCATGAAGAACAGCAGAGCTCCACACCTTAATCTATGAGGTGTAGAAACTCCACCGTAGAAAATACATAAGTGAAAATAGCCTAGGAATGGCCGAATGGCCAGCCTCCAAGTCCAAGGTCTCAGGACTAAACGTCCAGAGATGTCAAAAGCTCATAAAATAAATCTCTAAAAGTAGTTTTTATACTAAACTAGTAGCCTAGGGTTACAGAAATTGAGTAAATAAGTGCAGATAGTGCAGAAATCCACTTCTGGGGCCCACTTGGTGTGTGCTTGGGCTGAGCATTGAAATTTTTTCGTGCTTAGGCTGTTCCTGGAGTTAAACGCCAACTTTGGTGCCAGTTTAGGTGTTTAACTCCAATTCTGGTGCCAGTTTGGGCGTTTTACGCCAAGATATTTTAGGCTGACTTTGAACACCAGTTTAGGCCATCAAATCTCAAGAAAAGTATGAACTATTATATATTGCTGGAAAACCCAGGATGTCTACTTTCCAACGCAATTAAGAGCGCACCAATTGAGCTTCTGTAGCTCCAGAAAATCCACTTCGAGTGCACGAGGGTCAGAATCCAACAGCATCTGCAGTCCTTTTTCAGCCTCTGAATCAGATTTTTGCTCAGGTCCCTCAATTTCAGCCAGAAAATACTTGAAATTATAGAAAAATATACAAACTCATAGTAAAGTCTAGAAATGTGATTTTTGAAAAAAAACTAATAAAAATATAATAAAAAGTAGTTAAAACATACTAAAAATTATGTAAAAACAATGCCAAAAAGAGTATAAATTATCCGCTCATCACAACACCAAACTTAACTTGTTGCTTATCCCCAAGCAACTAAAAACAAAATAGGATAAAAAGAAGAGAATATACAATAAATTCCAAACTTATCAATGAAGATTAGCTTCAATTAGATGAGCAGGGCTTATAGCCTTTTTGCTTCTGAACAGTTTTGACATCTCACTTTATCCTTTGAAGTTCAGAATGATTGGCATCTATAGGAACTCAGAATTCAGATAGTGTTATTGATTCTCTTAGTTTAGTATGTTGATTCTTAAACACAGCTACTTTATGAGTCTTGGCCGTGACCCTAAGCATTTTGTTTTCCAGTATTACCACCGGATACATAAATGCCACAGACACATAACTGGGTGAACATTTTCAGATTGTGACTCAGCTTTGCTAGAGTCCCCAGTTAGAGGTGTCCAGAGCTCTTAAGCACACTCTTTTTTTTTTGCTTTGGACCACGACTTTAACCGCTCAGTCTCAAGCTTTCCACTTGACACCTTCATGCCACAAGCACATGGTTAGGGACAGTTTGGTTTAGCCGCTTAGGCCAGAATTTTATTCCTTTGGGCCCTCCTATCCATTAATGCTCAAAGCCTTGGATCCTTTTTACCCTTGCCTTTTGGTTTAAAGGACTATTGGCTTTTTCTGCTTGCTT
This sequence comes from Arachis ipaensis, assembly GCF_000816755.2. Lineage (NCBI taxonomy): Eukaryota > Viridiplantae > Streptophyta > Magnoliopsida > Fabales > Fabaceae > Arachis > Arachis ipaensis. Next base: position 118,535,056 of record NC_029789.2, on the reverse strand, counting down.
TTTCTTTTTCTCTCTCTTTTTTTTTTCGTTTCTCTTTTTTTTTCTGCAAGCTTTGTGTTCACTGCTTTTTCTTGCTTCAAGAATCAATTTTATGATTTTTCAGATTATCAATAACATTTTTCCTTTTTTATTATTCTTTCAAGAGCCAACAATTTTAACATTCATAAACAACAAATTCAAAAATATGCACTGTTCAAGCATTCATTCAAAAAACAAAAAGTATTGCCACCACATCAAAATAATTAAACTAATTTCAAGATAGAATTCGAAACCATGCATTTCTTGTTCTTTTGCAATTAAAACATTTTTTCATTTAAGAAAGGTGATGGATTCATAGGACATTCATAGCTTTAAGGCATGGATACTAGACACTAATGATCATGTAATAAAGACACAAACATAGACAAAACATAGAGCATATAATTCGAAAAATAGAAAAAATAAGAATAAGGAAATTAAAGAACGGGTCCACCTTAGTGATGGCGGCTAGTTCTTCCTCTTGAAGATCTTATGGAGTGCTTGAGCTCCTCTATGTCTCTTCCTTGCCTTTGTTGCTCCTCCCTCATGGCTCTTTGGTCTTCTCTAATTTCATGGAGGAGGATGGAATGCTCTTGGTGCTCCATCCTTAGTTGTCCCATGTTGGAACTTAATTCTCCTAGGGAGGTGTTGATTTGCTCCCAATAGTTTTGTGGAGGAAAGTGCATCCCTTGAGGCATCTCAGGGATTTCATGATGAGGGATTTCCTCATGATCTTGTTGAGGTCCATGAGTGGGCTCTCTTGTTTGCTCCATCCTTTTCTTAGTGATGGGCTTGTCCTCATCAATGAAGGTGTCTTCCTCTATGTCAATTCCAGCTGAATTGCAGAGGTGACAAATGAGATGAGGGAAGGTGATGAGCGGATAATTTATACGCTTTTTGGCATTGTTTTTAGTATATTTTTAGTATATTTTAATTAGTTTTTATTATATTTTTATTAGTTTTTAAATAAAAATCACTCTTCTAGACTTTACTATGAGTTTGTGTATTTTTTTGTGATTTCAGGTATTTTCTGGCTGAAATTGAGGGACCTGAGCAAAAATCTGATTCAGAGGCTGAAAAAGGACTGCAGATGCTGTTGGATTCTGACCTCCCTGCACTCGAAGTGGATTTTCTGGAGCTACCGAATCCCAATTGGTGCGCTCTCAATTGCGTTGGAAAGTAGACATCCTGGGCTTTCCAGCAATATATAATAGTCTATACTTTGCCCGATATTTGATGGCCCAAACAGGCGTTCCAAGTCAGCTCAAGAATTCTGGCGTTTAACGCCGGAACTGGCACAAAAGCTGGCGTTAAACGCCCAAACTGGCACAAAAGCTGGCATTTAACTCCAAGAAAAGTCTCTACACATGGAAGCTTCAATGTTCAGCCCAAGCACACACCAAGTGGGCCCGAAAGAAGATTTCTGCATTAATTACTGATTTCTGTAAACTCTAGGCTACTAGTTCTCTATAAATAGGACCTTATACTATTGTATTTTCATCTTTGGACGTTTAGTCCCTAGACCTTGGAGGCTGGCCATTCGGCCATGCTTACACCATTATCACTTTTGTATTCTCAACGGTGGAGTTTCTACACACTATAGATTAAGGTGTGGAGTTCTGCTGTTCTTCATGAATTAATACAAGTACTATTGTTTTTCTATTCAACTCAAGTCTATTTCTTCTCCAAGATATTCATTCGCACCCAAGAACATGATGAATGTGATGATTATGTGACACTCATCACCATTCTCACCTATGAATGCGTGACTGACAACCACTTCCGTTCTACATGCAAACAAGATTGAATGTGTATCTCTTGGGTTTCTAATCTAAGATTGGAACCTTCATGGTATAGGCTAGAATTATTGGCGGTCATTCTTGAGATCTGGAAAGTCTAAACCTTGTCTATGGTATTCCGAGTAGGATCTGGGAAGGAATGACTGTGACGAGCTTCAAACTCGAGATTGTTGGGCGTGTGACAGACGCAAAAGGATCAATGGATCCTATTCCAACATGATCGAGAACCGACAGATGATTAGTCGTGTGGTGACAGTGCATTTGGAACGTTTTCACTGAGAGGACGGGAAGTAGCCATTGACAACGGTGATGCCCAACATAAAGCTTGCCATGGAAAGGAGTATGAAT
>NC_029789.2:118504105-118532770 GCF_000816755.2 Arachis ipaensis | reverse complement strand
CGTAAGGTTTATTACTTGGACGACCCAGTGCACTTGCTGGTTAGTTGTGCGGAATTGTGACAAAGTGTGATTCACGTTTAAGAGCTCCAAGTCCTTTGGCGCCATTGTTGATGATCACAATTTCGTGCACTAAGTTTTTGGCGCCGTTGCTGGGGATTGTTCGAGTTTGGACAACTGACGGTTTATCTTGTTGCTTAGATTAGGTACTTTTCTTTTTATTTTTCAGAATTTTTAAGAATGAATTCTAGAGTTTCAAGGTGATGTTCTTATCATCACAAAAGCTGATTGATTCTCATCAATTTAGCTGCTGAATGTAATGTCCTACTGAAGCTTGGATAACCATGTCTAATCTTTTTAGACTGAAGCTTTAGACTAACATTGCATGATTCCTGGAATTCTTATTAAAAGTTTTGAATCACTTTATTTTCTTTTCCACTCAATTTCTGAAAAATCACAAAAAAATTTATAAAACCATAAAATCAAAAATATTTTTATGTTTCTTGTTTGAGTCTAGTATCAATTTTTAAGTTTGGTGTCCTGCATGCATTGTTTGATTTGAGTTTCCTAAGATTAATTGTATTTTGATTGTTTCTCATCATTGAAAAATTCAAAAAAAAAATCTCAAAACTATGTCTTTTCAAGTCAATAATACAAAGAATTGAAGATTCAGAACATTCAGCAGAGGAATCAAACAGAAAAAGCTGGGCGTTCAAAACGCCCAGTGAAGAAGGAAAACTGGCGTTTAAACGCCAGCCAGGGTACCTGGTTGGGCGTTTAACGCCCAAAAAGGTAGGATTTTGGGCGTTAAACGCCAGAATGGATGCCATTCTGGGCGTTTAACGCCAGAAGGACACTAGAGGGAAGATTTTGTTTTTAATTCAAATTTTTTTCAAATCTTCATAATTTTTCAAAATCGAATCTTTTTCAAATTATATCCTTTCAATCATATCCTTTCAAAATCAATTTCTTTCCATTTTTTTTATTATTATAATTTTCGAAAATCCTTGCTATAATTAATGATTTACTTCAAAATTTTCAGGTTGTTACTTGCCTATTAAGAAAGGATCAAATTTTAAATTTTAGAATCATATCTTTTAATTTCTTGTTAGTCAAGTAATCAACTTTAATTTTTAAACTTTCTTTTTTTAAAAATTGATTTTCAATCATATCTTCTCAATCATATCTTTTCAATCACATCTTTTTCAAAATTAATTTTCAATCATATCTTTTTAATTTCTAATTTCAAAATCTTTTCAAAAATCACTTAATTTCTTTCCTAATCTTAATTTTCGAAAATCTCAATCAAAATTTCAAATTTCTTTTTAATTATTTCAAAATATTTTTAATTTATTTTCGAAAATTCTTCCCCTCTTCTCACATCCTTCTATTTAAGGGACTAACACTCCTCCTCAAGGTGTAATTCGAACTTTATCCCTCTTGATAAGTTCGAATTCTCTTCTATCTACCTCCTCCTTCTATTCTTATTTTCCTCTGACACCTCAAGGAATCTCTATACTGTGACATAGAGGATTCCCTACTTTCTTGTTCTCTTCTTTTTCATATGAGCAAGAACAAAGATAAAGGCATACTTATTCAAGCTGATCCTGAACCTGAAAGGACCTTGAAGAGAAAGCTAAGAGAAGCTAAAGCACAATTCTCTCTAGAGGGCCTAACAGAACTTTTCAAAGAAGAAGAAACCATGGCAGCCGAAAACAACAATGCCAATAATGCAAGGAATGTGCTTGGTGACTTTACTGCACCTACTCCCGACTTCTATGGGAGAAGCATCTCAATCCCTGCCATTAAAGCAAACAACTTTGAGCTTAAGCCTCAATTAGTCTCTCTAATGCAACAGAATTGCAAGTTTCACGGACTTCTATTGGAAGATCCTCATCAGTTCTTAGCTGAATTTTTGCAAATCTGTGACACTATCAAGACCAATGGGGTTGACCCTGAAGTCTGCAGACTTATGCTCTTCTCTTTTGCTGTAAGAGACAGAGCTAGGACATGGTTGGATTCACAACCTAAAGAAAGCTTGAACTCTTGGGAAAAGCTAGTTAATGCCTTCTTGGAAAAGTTCTTTCCACCTCAAAAATTGAGCAAGCTTAGAGTAGAAGTCCAAACCTTCAAACGGAAGGAAGGTGAATCCCTCTATGAAGCTTGGGAAAGATACAAGCAATTGATCAGAAGGTGTCCTTCTGACATGCTTTCTGAATGGAGCATCATAGGTATCTTCTATGATGGTCTGTCTGAACTATCCAAGATGTCATTGGACAGCTCTGCTGGAGGATCTCTTCATCTGAAGAAGACGCCTGCAGAAACTCAGGAACTCATTGAAATGGTTGCAAATAACCAATTCATGTACACTTCTGAAAGGAATCCTGTGAATAATGGGACAACTCAGAAAAAGGGAGTTCTTGAGATTGATACTCTGAATGCCATATTAGCTCAGAATAAAATATTGACCCAACAAGTCAATATGATTTCTCAGAGTCTGTCTGGAATGCAAGCAGCAACAGACAGTACTAAGGAAGCTTCCTTTGAAGAAGAAGCTTATGATCCTGAGAACCCAGCAATGGAAGAGGTGAATTACATGGGAGAACCCTATGGAAACACCTATAATCCTTCATGGAGAAATCATCCAAATCTCTCATAGAAGGATCAACAGAGACCTCAACAAGGTTTCAACAATAGTAATGGTGGAAGAAAGAGGTTTAGCAATGGCAAGCCTTTTCCATTATCTTCTCAGCAACAGACAAAGAATTCTAAGCAAAGCCACTCTGACTTAGCAACCATTGTCTCTGATCTAATCAAAACCACTCAAAGTTTCATGACTGAAACAAGGTCCTCCATTAGAAATTTGGAGGCACAAGTGGGTCAGCTGAGTAAGAAAATTACTGAACTCCCTCCTAGTACTCTCCCAAGCAATACAGAAGAGAATCCAAAGAGAGAGTGCAAGGCCATAAACACGTCTCACATGGCCGAACCTGGAGAGGAGGAAGAGGCTGTGATCTCCACTGAGGAAGACCTCAATGGACGTCCACTGACCTCCATGGAGTTCCCTGATGAGGAACCATGGGAATCTGAGGCTCACGCAGAGACCATAGAGATTCTATTGGATTTACTTCTGCCATTCATGAGCTCTAATGAGTATTCTTCCTCTGAAGAAGATGAAGATGTTACTGAAGAGCAAGTTGCTAAGTACCTTGGAGTAATCATGAAGCTGAATGCCAAGTTGTTTGGTAATGAGACTTGGGAGGATGAACCTCCATTGCTCATCAAAGAACTGGATGACTTGACTAGGCAGAGATTACCTCTGAAGAGACAAGATCCTGGAAAGTTCTCAATACCTTGTACCATAGGCACCATGACCTTTGAGAAGGCTCTGTATGACCTAGGGTCAAGCATAAACCTCATGCCTCTCTCTGTAATGGAGAAGCTAGGGATCATTGAGGTACAAGTTACAAGAATCTTACTAGAGATGGCAGACAATTCAAAGAAACAGTCTTATGGACTTGTAGAGGATGTCTTGGTAAAGGTTGAAGACCATTACATCCCTGCTGATTTCATAATCCTAGAGACTGGGAAGTGTATGGATGAATCCATCATCCTTGGCAGACCCTTCCTAGCCACAGCAAAAGCTGTGATTGATGTTGACAGAGGAGAATTGATCATTCAAGTGAATGGAGACTCCCTTGTGTTTAAAGCTCAAGGATATCCCTCTCTCACCATGGAGAGAAAGCATGCAGAGCTTCTCTCAATACAGAGTCAAATAGAACCCCCACAGTCAAACTCTAAGTTTGGTGTTGGGAGGCCACAACCAAACTTTAAGTTTGGTGTTGAACCCCCACATTCAAACTCTAAGTTTGGTGTTGGGAGGCTCTAACATTGCTCTAAACATTTGTGAGGCTCCATGAGAGCCACTGTCAAGCTATTGACATTAAAGAAGCGCTTGTTGGGAGGCAACTCAATCTTTAACTATCTATATTAAATTTCTATTTTCTTTTGTTATTTTATGTTTTCCTTAGGTTGATGATCATGTGAAGTCACAAAAACAATTGAAAAAGAAAAAATAGAAGGAAAAACAGAATAAAAAATAGAACACCCTGGAGGAGAAACTTACTGGCGTTTAAACGCCAGTAAGGGTAGCAAAATAGGCGTTAAACGCCCAGTCTGGTACCATTCTGGGCGTTTAACGCCAGAAATGGGCACCAGACTGGCGTTTAACGCCAGGAATGGGCAAGAAGCTGGCGTTAAACGCCAGAAATGGGCAGCAACCTGGCGTTTAACGCCAGGATTGGCAGCAAGGGGCGTTTTGCACGCCACATGGTGCAGGAATGAGAAATCCTAGACACCTCAGGATCTGTGGACCCAACAGGATCCCCACCTACCTCATCTCTCTCTCTCTTCTTCACCCATTCACCAACCACCTCAATACCTCTTTCCCAAAAAAACCTTTCACCTATCAAATCCAACCAAAAACCCCTCACCTATCAAATCCCACCATTCTCTTCACCACTCACATCCATCCTTCATAAAACCCCACCTACCTCACCATTCAAATTCAAACCACTTTCCCACCCAAACCCACCCATAATGGCCGAACCATACCCCCTTCTCCACTCCTATATAAACCCATCTTCACCCCTTCATTTTCACACAACATACATACTACATATCCCCCTTGGCCGAAACACAAAGCCCCCTCCATCTCCTCTATTTCTTCTTCTTCTACTCTCTTCTTTCTTCTTTTGCTCGAGGACGAGCAACCTTATAAGTTTGGTGTGGTAAAAGCTAAAGCTTTTTTTGTTTTTCCATAACCATTAATGGCACCAAAGGCCGGAGAAACCTCTAGAAAGAGGAAAGGGAAGGCAAAAGCTTCCACGTTCGAGTCATGGGAGATGGAGAGATTCCTCTCAAGGGTGCATCAAGACCACTTCTATGAAGTTATGGCCAAGAAGAAGGTGATCCCCGAGGTCCCTTTTAAGCTCAAAAAGGGCGACTATCCGGAGATCCGACATGAGATCCGAAGAAGAGGTTGGGAAGTTCTCACCAACCCCATTCAACAAGTCGGAATCTTAATGGTTCAAGAGTTCTATGCCAATGCATGGATCACCAAGAACCATGATCAAAGTGTGAACCCGGACCCCAAGAATTGGCTTACAATGGTCTGAGGGAAATACTTAGACTTTAGTCCGAAAAATGTAAGGTTGGCATTCAATTTGCCTATGATGCAAGGAGATACACACCCATACACTAGAAGGGTCAACTTTGATCAAAGGTTGGACCAAGTCCTCATGGACATCTGTGAAGAGGGCGCTCAATGGAAGAGAGATTCAAGAGGGAAGCCGGTTCAACTAAGAAGGCATGACCTCAAGCCCGTGGCTAGGGGATGGTTGGAGTTCATCCAACGCTCAATCATTCCCACTAGCAACCGATCTGAAGCTACTATAGACCGGGCTATCATGATTCATAGCATCATGATTAGAGAGGAAGTAGAAGTTCATGAGGTTATATCCCAAGAACTCTATAAAGTGGCGGACAAGTCCTCTACTATGGCAAGGTTAGCCTTCCCTCACCTCATTTGTCACCTCTGCAATTCAGTTGGAATTGACATAGAGGGAGACATTCTCATTGATGAGGACAAGCCCATCACTAAGAAAAGGATGGAGCAAACAAGAGATCCCACTCATGGACAAGAGCATGAGGAAAATCCTCATCATGAAATCCCTGAGATGCCTCAAGGGATGCATTTTCATCCACAAAACTATTGGGAGCAAATCAACACCTCCCTAGGAGAATTAAGTTCCAACATGGGACAACTAAGGGTGGAGCACTAATCCTCCATGAAATAAGAGAAGACCAAAGAACCATGAGAGAGGAGCAACAAAGGCAAGGAAGAGACATTGAGGAGGTCAAGCACTCCATAAGATCTTCAAGAGGAAGAACAAGTCGCCATCACTAAGGTGGACCCGTTCTTTAATTTCCTTGTTCTTTATTTTCTGTTTTTTGAATTTTTATGCTTTATGTTTATTTATTTTTGTGTCTTTATTACACGATCATTAGTGTCTAAGTGTCTATGCCTTAAAGCTATGAAAATGAATCCATCACCTTTCTTAAATTAAAAATGTTTTTAATAGAAAAATAAAAAGAAGTGCATGAATTTCAAATTTTAAAATAGTTTAATTATTTTGATGTGGTGGAAATACTATTATTTTTCTGAATGAATGCTTGAACAGTGCATATTTTTGAATTTGATTGTTTATGAATGTTAAAATTGTTGGCTCTTGAAAGAATGATGGGAAAAGGAGAAATGTTATCTGATGATATGAAAAATCATAAAATTGATTCTTTAAGCAAGAAAAAGCAGTGAAAAGCTTGCAGAAAAAAAAAGAGAGGCAAAAAAAAGAGAAAAGAAAAAGAAAGAAAAAGAAAAGCAAGCAGAAAAAGCCAATACCCCTTTAAACCAAAAGGCAAGGGTGATAAAAAGGATCCAAGGCATTGAGCATCAGTGGATAGGAGGGCCCACAGGAATAAAATCCTGGCCTAAGCGGTTAAACCAAGCTGTCCCTAACCATGTGCTTGTGGCGTGAAGGTGTCAAGTAAAAACTTGAGACTGAGCGGTTAAAGTCATGGTCCAAAAGCAAAAAGAGTGTGCTTAAGAGCTCTGGACACCTCTAATTGGGGACTCTAGCAACGCTAAGTCACAATCTGAAAAGGTTCACCCAGTTATGTGTCTGTGGCATTTATGTATCCGGTGGTAATACTGGAAAACAAAATGCTTAGGGTCACGGCCAAGACTCATAAAGTAGCTGTGTTCAAGAATCAACACACTTAACTAGGAGAATCAATAACACTATCTGAATTCTGAGTTCCTATAGAAGCCAATCATTCTGAACTTCAAGGGATAAAGTGAGATGCCAAAACTGTTCAGAAGCAAAAAGCTAAAAGCCCCGCTCATCTAATTAATACTGATCTTCATAGATGTTTTTGGAATTCATTTTATATTCTCTTCTTTTTATCCTATTTGATTTTCAGTTGCTTAGGGACAAGCAACAATTTAAGTTTGGTGTTGTGATGAGCGGATAATTTATACGCTTTTTGGCATTATTTTTAGTATGTTTTTAGTATATTTTAATTAGTTTTTATTATATTTTTATTAGTTTTTAAATAAAAATCACTCTTCTGGAGTTTACTATGAGTTTGTGTATTTTTTTGTGATTTCAGGTATTTTCTGGCTGAAATTGAGGGACCTGAGCAAAAATCTGATTCAGAGGCTGAAAAAGGACTGCAGATGCTGTTGGATTCTGACCTCCCTGCACTCGAAGTGAATTTTCTGGAGCTACAGAAGCCGAATTGGCGCGCTTTTAATTGCGTTGGAAAGTAGACATCCTGGGCTTTCCAGCAATATTTAATAGTCCATACTTTGCCTGATATTTGATGGCCCAAACAGGCGTTCCAAGTCAGCTCAAGAATTCTGGTGTTTAACGCCGAAACTGGCACAAAAGCTGGAGTTAAACACCCAAACTGGCACAAAAGCTGGCGTTTAACTCCAAGAAAAGTCTCTACACATGGAAACTTCAATGTTCAACCCAAGCACACACCAAGTGGGCCCGGAAGAAGATTTTTGCATTAATTACTGATTTCTGTAAACCGTAGGCTACTAGTTCTCTATAAATAGGACCTTATACTATTGTATTTTCATCTTTGGACGTTTAGTCCCTAGACCTTGGAGGCTGGCCATTCGGCCATGCTTACACCATTATCACTTTTGTATTTTCAACGGTGGAGTTTCTACACACCATAGATTAAGGTGTGGAGCTCTGCTGTTCTTCATGAATTAATACAATTACTATTGTTTTTCTATTCAACTCAAGTCTATTTCTTCTCCAAGATATTCATTCGCACCCAAGAACATGATGAATGTGATGATTATGTGACACTCATCACCATTCTCACCTATGAACGCGTGACTGACAACCACTTCCGTTCTACATGCAAACAAGCTTGAATGTGTATCTCTTGGGTTTCTAATCTAAGAGTGGAACCTTCGTGCTATAGGCTAGAATTATTGGTGGTCATTCTTGAGATCCAGAAAGATTAAACCTTGTCTGTGGTATTCCGAGTAGGATCTGGGAAGGGATGACTGTGACGAGCTTCAATTCGCGATTGTTGGGCGTGTGACAGACGCAAAAGCATCAATGGATCCTATTCCAACATGATCGAGAACCGACAGATGATTAGCCGTGCGGTGACAGCGCATTTGGAATATTTTCACTGAGAGGACGGAAAGTAGCCATTGACAACGGTGATGCCCAACATAAAGCTTGCCATAGAAAGGAGTATGAATGATTGGAAGAAGGCAATAGGAAAGCAGAGGTTCAGAAGGAACAAAGCATCTTCATACGCTTATCTGAAATTCCAACCAAAGAATTACATAAGTATCTCTATCTTTATTTTATGTTTTATTTATCTTTTAATTATCAATTCTCCATTACTATCTGAATTTGCCTGACTGAGATTTACAAGGTGTCCATAGCTTGCTTCAAGCCGACAGTCTCCGTGAAATCGACCCTTACTCACGTAAGATATTACTTGGAAGACCCAGTGCACTTGCTGGTTAGTTGTGCGAAATTGTGACAAAGTGTGATTCACGTTTAAGAGCCCCAAGTCCTTTGGCGCCATTGTTGATGATCACAATTTTGTGCACCAGAAGGCTAACCTTGCCAAAGTAGAGAACTAGTCCGCCACCTTGTAGAGTTCTAGGGATATGATCTCATGAACTTCTACTTCTTCTCCAATCATGATACTACGAATCATGATAGCCCGGTCTATTGTAACTTCAGACCGGTTGCTAGTAGGAATTATGGAGCGTTGGATGAACTCCAACCATCCTCTAGCCACTGGTTTAAGGTCAAGCCTTCTTAGTTGAATCGGCTTGCCTCTTGAATCTCTCTTCCATTGAGCGCCTTCCACACAAATGTCCATGAGGACTTGGTCCAACCTTTGATCAAAGTTGACTTTTCTAGTGAAAGGGTGAGGGTCTCCTTGCATCATTGGCAAGTTGAATGCTAACCTCACATTTTCCGGACTGAAATCCAAGTAGTTCTCCCGAACCATTGTGAGCCAATTCTTTGGGTTTGGGTTCACACCTTGGTCATGGTTCCTAGTGATCCATGCATTAGCATAGAACTCTTGAACCATTAAGATTCCGACTTGTTGAATGGGGTCGGTGAGGATTTTCCAACCTCTTCGAACTTCATGTCGGATCTCTGGATATTCACTCTTTTTGAGCTTAAAGGGGACCTCGGGAATCACCTTGTTCTTGGCCACAACTTCATAGAAGTGGTCTTGATGGACCTTTGAGATAAATCTCTCTATCTCCCATAACTCGGAGGTGGAAGCAATTGCCTTCCCTTTCCTCTTTCTAGAGGTTTCTCCGGCCTTAGGTGCCATTAGTGGTTATGGAAAACAAAAAGCTTTATCTTTTCCCACACCAAACTTAGAATGGTTGCTCATCCTCAAGCAAAAGAAGAAGAAAGAAAGGAGTAGAAGAAGAAGAAATAGAGGAGATGGAGGGAGGTGAGTGGTTCGGCCAAAGGGAGAAGAAGTGTGTATGATGTGTGGAAATGAAGATGGTAAGGAGGGGTATTTATAGGGTAAGGGAGAGGCGGGTTTCGGTCATGAAGGGGAGGGTTTGGGAGGGAAATGGTTTGAATTTGAATGGTGAGGTAGGTGGGTTTTAATGATGGATGGATGTGAGTGGTGAAGAGAGTATGGATAAGAGGGTAAGATTTGATAGGTGAATGGTGTTCATACCCTGGGTCGAGCTTTCCGACCCGGGATGTTTAGCAACAAGGTGATCGACCTCTTTCCAGTCAGACTATCCGACCTCTTCTCAAAGAGCTCGGCCAACTCACCTGGGAAGCCCAATAAAGGGCCCAGATAGAGGAACACAACCCAAATCCAAATGTGGCCCAGGCCTACAGAGATAAGGACGGTTCCCTTGAAGATAAGATGACCTCACCCAAAGATAAGATAAGATAAGATAACTAACTTATCTTATCTAAAAAGGTCACTCCACACCATTATAAATACACTGGAGCACCCAGGTATAACTCATATTCTAATTCTACTAAAAACCTATTTAATACCCTTGCTAACTTAAGCATCGGAGTCTCTTGCAGGTACCACCACCCTCCGGTGACAAAGGATCAGCAGCATAGCCAGTCCAACAAGTCGGACACGGCTGCTCTGGCCACCATCCACCAGCCGGACACGTCAGCTCCGACCAGCACAGAAGATCTCGTCCGAGATCGACCTACAGTTTCAGGTAACCCTCGGAACATTGGCGCCATTGCCGGGAGACCTGGAAGTCATCGCATCACCATGGCGGACGACCATGATTCAGATCTAAAAGATAGAACGCCACACAAAAACACGGACACTACACCAAAAGAGACCTCGGAATCTAACGAGGACAAAAACTCACCAAACCTGGGAGCTCTAGAGACGCTTTATGATCATTTAAAATAACTTGAAAAAGAAGCCCAACATCAGCGAGAAGCTGGGAAAGATCTACAAAGGGAGATAAGGCGGCACCGAGAATTAGAACATAAACTTCTAAAACTCGAAGCCGATCTCAAAACCAAAGCTACTCGATCCACCCATGAGGACAGATCTCACAAGGATCAAGATCCATTCACTAGGGAGATCATGAAGACCAAAATTCCTAAGGACTTTAAACTCTCGGATATGCCTTTATAGGACGGCACGGTAGATCCCCGCCATCACCTCAATAATTTCAAAAGTCGAATGTACCTCACCGACGCCTCGGACGCAGTCCGCTGTAAAGCCTTCCCAACTACCTTGACCAAAACAGCGATTAGGTGGTTCGACAATCTACCCCCTAGGTCCATCTCAAGCTTTGACGACTTGGCCAAAAAGTTTCTAGCCAGATTCTCTATCCAGATAGACAAAACCAAGCACGCCCCAAGTTTATTAGGAATCAAACAAGGAGATCGGGAAGGTCTATGCAGCTACATGGAAAGATTCAACAAGGCATGCCTAGACATACAAAGCCTACCAACGGAGGCCGCCATTATGGGCCTCATCAATGGTTTACGAGAGGGACCTTTTAGCCAATCTATATCGAAAAAAATACCCCAAATCTCTGAACGAAGTGCAAGAATGAGCAGAGAAGTACATCAATATGGAGGAAAACTCCCGACTAGGAGAGACCTCAAAATCCGGATTCACCTATCCCTCCCAGGACAAGGACAAGGAATCCAAAAAGAAGGAAGATCGACATGGTGAAAAAATAAAAAATATCACAATTACACCCCTCTTCGGGTGTCCCTTGTGGATGTCTACAGGGAAGTTTGTCACACTGAAAAAATACCCCCAGCTCGACCACTCAAAAGCAAAAAAGGAGGAGAAAATCGGACTGAATATTGTGAATACCATCGAATCCGTGGGCATTCTACCAATGAATGTTTTGACTTAAAGAATGTCATAGAAAAACTAGTAAGAGAAGGGAAATTAGATCGGTATCTGGCCACCCGGGATGATGAGCAAAGAAAAAGAAGAAGGGACGAAGATGTCAGACGAACCGAGCAATCACCTCATACACCAGAAAGACACGTCCACATGATATATGGCGGATTTGCGGGAGGAGGAATCTCCAAATCATCTCGCAAAAGATATCTTAAAGAAGTATATCATGTTGAGGGGAAAGAGGAAGCACCCGACATCCCCGCAATTACTTTCACCAAAGAAGACGCATCTGGTATCATCTCAGGACATGACGATCCCATGGTCATCACTATTATATTAGCAAACGCAAATCTCCACCGCACACTGATAGACCAAGGGAGCTCCGCCGACATCTTGTTCAAAACTGCCTTCGACAAGCTCGGCCTGGAAGAAAAAAAACTTAGAGCATATCCAAACAGCCTGTTCGGATTGGGAGACACCCCAGTTCAACCACTTGGATACATCTCACTACACACAACCTTCGGAAAAGGAAATCAGTCAAGAACGCTCAAGATAGACTACATCATGGTCGACGTGAGTTCAGCCTACAACACCTTAATAGGTCGACAACATTGAATCAGCTCGGCGCAATAGTCTTGACTCCACATCTATGCATGAAATTCCCAACTGCAGAAGGGATAGCTACAATAAAAGTAGACCAGAAGACAGCGCGCCGCTGTTACAATGAAAGTCTAAACCTCAGAGGCAGAGGAGAAGAATTCCACACAATCGAACTTGGTGGAGTTCAGAGGCGGGAAGAACTCCACCCACAACCCGAAGGTGAAGTAGAGAAAGTCCAGATTGGAGACATCCCGGACAAAACAACCAACATTGGTACGATCCTAAAAGGAGACATAAAAGAATCACTCGTACAGTTCTTACGAGATAACGTCGACCTCTTTACGTGGAAGGCTGCAGACATGCCAGGCATAGACCCCAAATTAATGTGCCACAAGTTGGCGGCCTACCCAGGATCTCGGCCGGTACAACAGAGACGAAGAAAACTCGGACCAGAACGATCCCAAGCTGTGGAAGAGCAGGTACAAGCCCTACTAGAGGCAGGATTCATAAGAGAAGTCAAGTACCCACTATGGCTAGCTAACGTAGTCTTGGTGAAAAAATCAAATGGGAAGTGGCGAATGTACACCGACTACACTGATCTCAACAAAGCCTGCCCAAAAGATACTTATCCACTCCCAAGTATCGCCACTCTAGTAGATGCCTCCTCCGGATATAGATACCTCTCATTTATGGACGCTTATTCGGGATACAACCAAATCCCAATGTATCCACCCGACCAAGAAAAGACTTCATTCTTAACCCCAAAAGCAAACTATTGCTACATCGTCATGCCTTTTGGTCTTAAAAACGCGGGAGCTACTTACCAGAGATTAATGAATAAGGTCTTCACGGATCATGTTGGAAAAACCATGGAAGTCTATGTGGACGACATGTTAATAAAGACACAAAATGAAGAGACGTTGCTGTCCGCCCTCGCCCAAATATTCGACACCATAAAAAGGCATGTCATGCAACTTAATCCTGCAAAATGCACATTCGCAGTAGAAGCTGGAAAATTCCTGGGTTTTATGCTCACACAAAGAGGAATCGTGGCAAATCCAGATAAATGCCAGACCATACTCGATATGAAGAGCCCGACTTGCATCAAAGAGGTACAACAGCTTAATGGAAGACTGGCAGCCTTGTCCAGATTTCTAGCGGGATCAGCGATAAGATCTCACCCCTTCTATGCTACTCTAAGGAAAGGAAAGAAGTTCGAATGGACAAAGGAGTGCGAACAGGCCTTCTAAGATTTCAAAAGATTCCTAGGACAGCCACCCGTCCTATCTCGGCCATGAGAAGGAGAACCACTCATATTATACCTCGCAGTAGGAAGTCGGGAAGTAGCTTCAGCACTAGTTCAAGAAAACGACAGTGGGTAACAACCCGTATACTTCATCAGTAAAGCATTACAAGGATCTGAGCTGAACTACCAAAAAATAGAAAAATTTGCCTATGCTCTCATACTAACATCTCGACGACTTCGTCCATACTTCCAAGCTCACACCATTAGGGTTCGGACCAACTAGCCCATAAAAGGGATATTCAGAAAACAGATCTAGCAGGCAGAATCTTGCAATGGGTAGTCGAGTTGTCCAAATTCGACCTTCAATACGAAGCTCGGATAGCCATCAAATCACAATACCCGGCCGATTTTATTGCAGAATTTACAGACACCCCGAAAACCCCACAGAATGAAATCTCTACGTGGACGACTCCTCAAATAAGACTAGAAGCGGCGCGGGTGTGATAATTGAAAGTAACCAAGAAACCCAAATCGAACTCTCTCTCAATTTCGGGTTCCCTGCCTCAAACAACCAATCTGAATATGAGGCACTACTAGCTGGTTTGAAGCTGGCTAAAGAGGTTGGAGCTCAAAAACTCATCATCTTCAGCGACTCACAGGTGGTCACTTCACAAATAGCAGGGAGCTACCAAGCCAAGGATCCCACCATGAAAAAGTACTTGGATAAAACCAGGGAACAGCTCGGACAATTCGGGGAGTATGAGGTCCGTCACATACCCCGCAAACAAAATGCCCGAGCTGATGCACTCTCAAAATTAGCCAGTATCAAACCAGGAGGCAACAATAGAAGCCTCATCCAGAAAATACTACAGAACCCGTCAATCTCGGAAGAAGAAAAAATCCTGGCCATAACAGGTCTGGATCAAGGATGGATGACACCTATAATTAACTACCTCAAAACAGAAACACTTCCTACAGATGAGAAGGAGGCAAAAAGGTTAAAACGGGAGGCACAATACTACACTATCATAAACAATGCTCTATACAAAAGAGGAATTTCAATACCATTGTTAAAATGTGTACCGACCTCCAACACAAAGGAAGTTCTAGAAGAAGTACACAGTGGCATCTGTGGCAATCATCTCGGAGCACAAGCACTCACCAAAAAAGTACTCTGGGCAGGATTTTATTGGCTGACTTTACAAAAAAAAGCCACAGAGTTCATAAGGACATGTCCACCATGTCAGAAACATGCCAACTTTCACATCGCCCCGCCAGAGGAACTCATCAGCGTGACCTCACCTTGGCCATTCACAAAATGGGGACTCGACCTTCTCGGATCCTTTCCTCAGGGATCGAGACAAGTTAAATTCCTCATAGTAGGGGTAGACTATTTCACAAAGTGGATCGAGGCAGAACTTCTAGCTAACGCCACTACTCAAAGAAGTCGAAAATTCCTATATAGGAACATTGTCACAAGGTTCGGGGTTCCATACTCCATCACCACAAATAATGGCACCCAATTCACAGATGCAGGCTTCAGAAAACTAGTAGCCGACTTGAACATAAAACACCAGTTCACTTCCGTAGAACATCCCCAAGCCAATGGGCAAGCCGAAGCTGCCAACAAAGTCATATTGGCAGGGCTAAAACGAAGATTACAGGACGCAAAGGGAGCCTGGGCAGAAGAGCTCCCACAAGTTCTATGGGCATATTGAACAACGCCATATTCCACCACAAAGGAATCACCCTTCCGATTAGCATACGGAATGGAGACAATGATCCCAGTAGAGATTAAAGAAGGGTCGCCTAGAGTGATCCACTATAATGAAGAAGCCAACTCCCAACTTCAAAGGGAAGAACTCGACCTACTTCTGGAAGTCCAAGAAAGAGCTCGGATCAGGGAAGAAGCATTAAAACGACGAATGGCTTCGAGATACAATCAAAAGATAGTGCAGCGAGGTTTTGCTGAGAATGAACTCATCCTAATCTGAAATGATATCGGAGCAACTCGACCTGGAGAAGGAAAGTTGGCAGCAAACTGGAAAGGACCCTACCGAGTCATAGAAGTACTTGGAAAAGGCTACTACAAACTGTCCGAACTCGATGGGCGAGAGCTTCCTAGGTCATGGCACGCCTGCGACCTAAGAAGGTACTATAGCTAGGGACAATAAAGGATCTGAGGATAAGGCGCACTCTTTTTCCTGAAAAGGTTTTTTAACGAGGTGCCAAGCCAAAACCTACAAATGGCCCGACTTAGAGGGATAAAACCCCATATATGTATATCTGCATTTTCTTTAAAATTTTTTTAGATTTTCTACAAATTCTCAAGATGCATTAATCTGAAACATTAAGAATTCATCGTCCGATTATAAAGCTACTGATCGACAGAAAGTGAAAATCAAATTCACTGCACGATCGCGATAAAGACCAACAGAGATGAAAACCAAATTCATTAAAAGGTCGATCAAACAAGGATTAAACCTAATTTCTACAAAATCGGCAAAGATGAAAACAGAATAATGCAAGAAGTTATCGAAAGTGATCCATAGAAAGGACCTGACGAGGTCTTAATAAAATGGATTGCTAAAAAATAACTTAAAGACTGGCCGACGTAAAGAAGTCAGACCAGTTGCAATAACCAAAGTTATAAGTAAATCCCTGGAAAGAGGTCTGGCCAGCCCTATAAAAGAGGATTACTATAACTTAGAAGGGCCCGACATAAAGAAGTTGGCCCAAAATATAAAGTTATAAAAGTAATCCCTGAAAGAGACCCGAACAAGGTCCAAGAAAGAGGATTACAAAAATAACTTAGAAGGGCCCGACATGATGAAGTCGGCCCAAAACATAAAGTTATAAAAGTAATCCCTGAAAGAGACCTGAACAAGGTCCAAGAAAGAGGATTACAAAAATAACTTAGAAGGGCCCGACATGATGAAGTCGGCCCAAAACATAAAGTTATAAAAGTAATCCCTGAAAGTGACCTGAACAAGGTCCAAGAAAGAGGATTACAAAAATAACTTAGAAGGACCCGACATGAAGAAGTCGGCCCAAAACATAAAGTTATAAAAGTAATCCCCAAAAGAGACCTGAACAAGGTCCAAGAAAGAGGATTACTAAAAATAACTTAGAAGGAACCAACACAAGGAAGTCGGTTCCAAAATCAATAAGTTATAAAAAGTAACCCCTGAAAGAGACTTGACGAGGGTCCGAGAAAGAGGGTTACTAGAAATAACTTAGGTAAGACTGACATAAAGAAGTCGGCCTCCCCCAAATAAGTTACAAGAGTAATTCCTAAAATAAGACCTAACAAGGTCCAAAAGAAAGGATTACTAGAAGTAACTGAAATGATGAAGTCGGCTTCCCAAAAACCTTAACGTTATAAAGGTAATTACTAATGGAGACCTCACAAAGGTCCCAACAAATAGGGTTATTGGAAATAACTTCAAGCCAACATAAGGAAACCGACATACAAGTTAGATCCAAGCAACTACAACCTCAGAGGAATCAAAGCCACAAGTATAAAGGCAATCTAAAGAGGTCAACAAAGCTCCAACACTCCAAAAAGCCTAAAAAGATACCAAGGCAGATGCAAACAGGCATGATATGAAAGCATAAAGTTATAATAATAACAAGCTCAAGAGGCTGCCAAAATCAGCCCCAAGAACTCGGAAACTATTTTGTTTTTCAAAATAAAGTTGCTAAACAAGCAACTAAAAGAGTGTCAACAGTCAGCAAACATCATAAAGAGTTTAAAAGCCCAAGGGCCGGGATATCTACACAAACATTTAGAAAACTATTTATCCGAAGGCTTCTCGGCAACATCAACACGGGGTGAAGAAGGGCGAGTCTGAAGAGGCACTGCATCCATTGTCCCGTCATCCCTATTCAAGATTTGGCAATCAGGATCTGATTCAGGATGAACGACCTCATAGGAAGGAGCTAAAGAAGTCGGCATAACAGAAGCTTTAGCCGCAGGTACAGAGGGAGGATCAACATCATCATCATCCGGGTCGTCAGGGACAATCTTGCCATCCTTTACAACATTATCCAGACTGAATAGAGCAAGGTCGACCTCGGGGGCAAGAACCCGAACCTGCTCCTTCAGGTTATCATAAGCAGCATTTACGCTGCCTACAAGGTGACCCTGGAGCTCGGCATAATCAACCCAGGCAGACTCCAACTCCTCCCTAAGATGCATTACTTCCCTATAGGTTGTGACATAGCTGTCCTTGTGCCTCAATGCCGTGTCTTCAGCCAACCTCACAGAAGCCGCCAAGGCAACAGAACTAGCCTTTTTGACCTCCAACTTCTTCTCCAGCTTAGTCACTTTCACTTGGAGTTCCTCTTTCAAACCATTCATTCGGTCGAACTCCTGCTTAGCCTTCTCCATAAAGGCTTTGGTGGCATGAAGAGGAAGATATTGGGTAGTTCGGTACAGGGCAGCTCCCATATGCGCCATCTTAATACTACTCCGAGTTATAAAATCTAAATGGAGAAGGAGAGATACATCATCCATAGGGAGGGCACCATAAGGACCGATCTGCTGGTCGACAAAGCCAACAGCATCGAAATCAGGCGCATCCAGATTGAAGGGCTCGATAGTTCGGGATCTTTTGGAAGGAGGAACGACCGGAGGGTAAGAAACAACGGCAGAAGATTGCGGAGGATCAATTACATGGACTCAAGGAGTAAGGATCATTCTCCTTGGTCCAGGCAAGCTCGGCACAGATGGCTTCGGTGGAACCTGAGAGGACCCTTCCCCATCCGCCCTGGTCGAGATGTTCTGGGCCGCAGTAGCCTTTCTCGCTTTCTTGAAATCCTTCATCGATTCATTATTCTTGGCCATCTCTGAAAAATGAAGAACAAACAGCTTTACAAACCAGAAAAAGAAGAAGGCAGCAAAAAAACAAGAAACAAAATATATCAAGTAAATACCCAATGCAGTTCGGACAAGGGATGGGTCCCTCAAAGATTTTTTAGTATCCAAATGAGGAGGTCCCCCCCAAATGTCCTCCAAAACAGTTACAAAGGCCTACTCGACCTCGTCCAACATCTCCCAGGTATATCGGGATACCAATACGTTCTTCTGCCACTCTAAAGGAAAGCAGGGTTCGTTATTCTCATCTAGAAAGAAAGGCCGAGCTCCTTCAACAGCCCGGACCTTAAAGAAGTAATTCTTAAAATCCCGAAAAGATTCATCATACATAGAAAAAATCTTGTGCCCCTGGGCAAACCTAAAAGAAATCCAAGAAGCCTTCTTCTTGGTAGTCCCAGGCTTGATCAACACAAAAAGATACAAAAAGAGAGTTTGAGAAGGAGTAACAGCAAAGTCTCGACAAACCAACTGAAAAATCTTGATCAAACCCCAAGAAGTTGGGTGAAGCTGAGAAGGGGAAACGTTACAGGACCATAACAGGTCAGTTTCAAAAGAAGTAAAGGGAAGGGTGATGTTCATTTGGCTAAAAAAGAAATCATATGAATAGAAAAAGGGACGCTCCCCCTGAGTCAGGACAGGGAATCAAACCCTATCGTCAGAATCAGGTGCTACCAACTCGTAACTGTTCTTTTGATCTCCACTGCTACAAATTCGGTGATATTTTCTAAGCTCTACGCAAAATTCAGAATTGGCTAAAGAAACACACAACAAAACAAGGGAGTCCAACCAATCAGACATCCCCTCAGAAACCTTAGAAGACGCCTCGACAATATTTTTGCGAGAAGACATGGCCAACTAGTCCTACAAACAAGAAAAGAAGATTGGATTACTAAAAAACATCTCGGACGAAGTCAAAACAACTCGGCCAACACAATCCAGCACAGTACAAGCGATAAAAGGAAACCCCAGGACCTACACCAAAAAGATCCAGGGGCATCCTTTGGAGGCAGAACAAGGACTCAGGAAAACATACAAGCCTACACCTCGATACAGGAAGATAATGACCCTTTTTTTTCAACTAAAACGACAACTCTGAATAGAAAGCCACGAGTCACATATAAAACCATCAAAATAACCACACTCCAGACCCACAGTCTCAGTCATAGTCAACAAACGAAGCGACCAAAAAACAAAGCGTATCAAGAAGAAGGTATCAAAGACACAATCTTTTCCAGGAAAATAAAAAGCATCGTTATCTTCCACAAAATTCACCAGCAAAGAAAACTATCAACATAGGCGAAAGACATCAAAAGAGCAATCTTTTGAGAAAGCAAGCAGGTTCATGCAGTTCGCAAAAGAAGAAAAATAAATGGTACGAACCCTAGAATATAGAAAGCAAGCAAAACCCCATAAGCAATAAAGAAACAGATGCATGGCAATACAAAGGTTCAAACTTTTGAAGAAACCAAAAATAGAAATAACATAACGCAAGCGACAAAGAAAGTAAGGAAAAACCAACCTGGAAAAAGTAGAAAGCTTTGAAAGAAAGGTGAAGATAAAACGCCCTTCCACAGCCAGGAAAAAACAATAACCAAGCAGTGTCGCAGGGAGAAACGCAAAAACTGCAAACTCCAGGCAAAAACAGAAGGAGAGAAAGAAAAGGAAAGTTATGAAGAAGAGAAACCATTTTTCCGAGTGTAAAATTCAAAATAGAGACGCCAAGGGAAACGGGGCAATTAAAAACCAATTAATGAGGATATTAAACCCTCGCATATTCCCAAGGCTAAGAGCGCTAATGCAAAAGCGCGCGCTTTTAAGAAGAAGCAAAAGAAAACGTTCCGCATTCAAAAAAGAAGAAATCTACAAAGATGAAGTCGACAAAATGCTCGAGTTCGGCTTCACCAGAGAAGGATCAAAGTCCTGAAACTAAGACTCGACCTCAGAAAGAAAGACCGAGCTCGAGCAGGGGCAATGTTCATACCCTGGGTCGAGCTATCCGACTCGGGATGTTTAGCGACAAGGCGACCGACCTCTTTCCAGTCAGACTATCTGACCTCTTCTCAAAAAGCTCGGCAAACTCACCAGGGAAGCCCAATAAAGGGCCCAGATAGAGGAACACGACCCAAATCCAAAAGTGGCCCAGGCCTACAGAGATAAGGGCGGTTCCCTTGAAGATAAGATGACCTCACCCAAAGATAAGATAAGATAAGATAAGATAACTAACTTATCTTATCTAAAAAGGTCACTCCACACCATTATAAATACACTGGAGCACCCAGGTATAACTCATATTCTAATTCTACTAAAAACCTATTTAATACCCTTGCTAACTTAAGCATCAGAGTCCCTTGCAGGTACCACCACCCTCCGGTGACAAAGGATCAGCAGCATAGCCAGTCCAATAAGTTGGACACGGCCACTCTGGCCACCATCCACCAGCCGGACACGTCAGCTCCGACCAGCACAGAAGATCTCGTCCAACATCGACCTACAGTTTCAGGTAACCCTCAGAACAAATGGTGTTTGAGGAAGATGTATTGAGGTGATTGGTCAAGGGTGTATGGGGAAGAGTGTTATAGAAAGGTGTGAAGAGGAGAGAAGAAGAGGTGGGGTAGGTGGGGATCCTGTGGGGTCCACAGATTCTGAGGTGTCAAGGAATTTGAGTCCCTACACCAATCTGGCATTCAAACGCCCATTCGGTGCCAATTTTGGCGTTTAACGCCAGCTCTGCTACCTTTCCTGGCGTTAAACGCCAGCCCTGCTACCTTTCCTGGCATTAAACGCCACTCTGCTGCCCATTTCTGGCGTTTAACGCCAGCCTGTGCCAGACAGCCCTTTCTGGTGTTAAACGCCCAGAGTGCTGCCCATTCTGGTGTTTAACACCCAGAATGCTGCCAGGCTGGGCGTTAAACGCCCATTCTACTATCCTTACTGGCGTTTAAATGCCAGTAGGCCTGTCCCCCAGGGTGTGCTATTTTTAATGCTATTTTTCATTCTGTTTTTGATTTTTCAGTTGTTTTTGTTACTTCACATGATCATCAACCTAAAGAAAACATAAAATAACAATGGAAAATAAATAAATATAATTAAATAACATTGGGTTGGCTCCCAACAAGCGCTTCTTTAATGTCAATAGCTTGACAGTGAGCTCTTAGAGAGTTTCATAGAGACTCAGAGCCTGATGTTGGCCTCCCAACACCAAACTTAAAAGTTAAGTATGGGGGCTCTGTTTGACTCTGTATTGAGAGAAGCTTTTCATGCTTCCTCTCCATGGTTACAGAAGAAGATCCTTGAGCCTTAAACATGAGGTAGTCTGACGTGGCAGAAATTGGCGGATTAAGAAATTAATATAAGAGATACGTTGCAAGTACAGTTCTTAACCAACAAAAATCCGCTTATCAATTTAGAAGGGTTTTCACAAAATTAGAATTAAAATACTGGGAGTATGAATCCCAGGTCGTCTCCCAACGAGTTGTAGAAAGATGTGCTATTTTATTAATCAGATGTTTTCCAAAATGGTTTTGAGTTTGACAAACAGGAAATTAAATCAGAGAATTTATGTAATTTAAATAAAAATCTTGACCGGGAGTAGATTAATCGGAAGTTCTATCCTTGTTGGAGTCCTCCCAAGATTAATTGATAATTGAAGGTTATTCTGCTTAGTTATCCTTTACTAGGTAGAGGAAAGTCAAGCAAGTTGGAAGTTTACTTTTATTCACAAGTTCTAATCCTCTCCCTTGGGAAGGATTAGTGTCAGTGACTAGAGAGCTATCCAACAATAAACCCAATTACAATTTTACTCTTGAGCATTCCAACTCAAGGTTCTCCTCTCAGTCAACTCCCAATCAAGTTAGAGAACTACTCGCTCATTATGAATGTAAACTTCACAAAATAAGAAAGGGAAGTAAAGGAAGACATGATAAATAATAATCAAAAAGACCAATTAAAAATAAAAATAGTTCTTGTATTAATAAATTCTAAAAATAATCCAATGGTAACTCTGAACAAATTAAGGATATGAAAGAGTAAGTGACAAGTAAGGAAAACAAACTAGAATTGATGAAGTCTTGGCGGAGGTAATAACTCTTCTCAATATCCTAATCCAAAAAGCAATAAAAATAAAATCCTAAGAACTATGAATGTGTAGAGAGAAAACCTAGAGGAGGAGTAAAGTCAGATCTAAAACTAAAAATTATGCGGAATAAATGTCGTTCCCTCGTCTCTGCATGTTCCCTGGCTCTAATCTGCTTTTCTGGGCCGAAAACTGGGTCAAAACATGGCCCAAAATCACTCCCAGCAAATTTTGCAAATTCTGTAGATCGCGCACGTCACGCGATCGCGTCATCCAGTGTTTTGCCTTGCCACGCGTGCGCGTCGTCTACGCATTCGCGTCACTCATGCAACTTCCAATCCGCGCGTTCGCGTCAGGCATGCGAGCGCGTCACTGCGATTTCCTCTATTTCGCGCGGTCGCGTGAGCCATGCGTCCGCGTCTCTTCTCGCTGGTCATCTCCTCAATTTCTTGTGTTCCTTCTATCTTTGCAAGCTTCCTCTCCATTCTCTAAGCTATTCCTGCCCTATGAAGCCTGAAAACACTTAACACACAGATCACGGCATTGAATGGTATAAAGGAGAATAAAAAATATTCAATTAAAAGATCTTTAGGAAGCAAGTTTTCAATCATAGAACAATTTTAGGAAGGAATTGTGAATACATGCAAATCATATGAATAAGTGGGTGAAAGATTTGATAAAACCACTCAATTAAACACAATATAAATCATAAAATAATGGTTTATCAACCTCCCCACACTTAAATATTAGCATGTCCTCATGCTTAGTTGAAGGAGATAAAATAAATGAGTAGGAACATGTAAAACTTATGCCATGCAATGCAACCTATTGGTGCACGAAATTGTGATCATCAAAAATGGCGCCAAAGGACTTGGAGCTCTTAAACATGAATCACACTTTGTCACAATTCCGCATAACTAACCAGCAAGTGCACTAGATCGTCTAAGTAATACCTTACGTGAGTAAGGATCGATCCCACGGAGATTGTCGGCTTGAAGCAAGCTATGGTTATCTTATAACTCTTAGTCATGATATCAATAATTCTCAGATTTAACTGTGAAAAGTAAAAGAACATGAAATAAATACTTGTTATGCAGTAATGAAGAACAGGTTGAGGCTTTGGAGATGCTTTGTCTGCTGAATCTCTACTTTCCTACTATCTTCTTCTTCGTGCACGCAAGGCTCCTTCCATGGCAAGCTTTATGTTGGGCATCACCATTGTCAATGGCTACTTCCCGTTCTCTCAGTGAAAATGTTCCAAATGCGCTGTCACCGCACGGCTAATCATCTGTCGGTTCTCGATCATGTCGGAATAGGATCCATTGATCCTTTTGTGTCTGTCACTACACTCAACACTCGCGAGTTTGAAGCTCGTCACAGTCATCCCTTCCCAGATCCTACTCAGAATATCACAGACAAGGTTTAGACGTTCCGAATCTCAGGAATGGCCGCCAATAATTCTAGCTTATACCACGAAGACTCTGATCTGAATCATGAGGCTAAGAGATATGCATTCAATCTAAGGTAGAACGGAGGTGGTTGTTAGGCACGCGTTCATAGGTAAGAATGATGATGAGTGTCACGGATCATCACATTCATCAGGTTGAAGTGCGAATGAATATCTTAGAATAGAAGCAAGCGTGATAGAATGGAAAACAATAGTAATTGTATTAATTCATGAAGAACAGCAGAGCTCCTCACCCCCAACAATGGGGTTTAGAGACTCATGCCGTAGAAAATACAATATGAAACGTGTAAAGTGTCATGAGATACAAGATAAATCACTAAAAGTAGTTTTTATAGTAAACTAGTGACCTAGGGTTACAGAAAATGAGTAAGCTAGGGTGTTTAGTGTAAAAATCCACTTCCAGGGCCCACTTGGTGTGTGCTTGGGCTGAGCATTGAAGCTTTCATGTGTAGAGACTTTTTTTGGAGTTAAACGTCAGCTTTTGTGCCAGTTTGGGCGTTTAACTCCAGCTTTTATGCTAGTTCTGGCATTAAACGCCAGAATTCTTTAGCTGACTTGGAACGCCAGTTTGGGTCATAAAATCTTGGGCAAAGTATGGACTATTATATATTGCTGAAAAGCCCAGGATGTTTACTTTCCAACGCATTTGAGAGTGGGCCAATTGGGCTTCTGTAGCTCCAGATAATCCACTTCGAGTGCAGGGAGGTCAGAATCCAACAGCATCTGCAGTCCTTTTTCAGCCTCCGAATCAGATTTTTGCTCAGGTCCCTCAATTTCAGCCAGAAAATACCTGAAATCACAAAAAAATACACAAACTCATAGTAAACTCCAGAAAAGTGAATTTTAAATAAAAACTAATAAAAATATAATAAAAACTAACTAAAATATACTAAAAACATACTAAAAACAGTGCCAAAAAGCGTATAAATTATCCGCTCATCACAACACCAAACTTAAATTATTGCTTGTCCCCAAGCAACTGAAAATCAAATAGGATAAAAATAAGATAATATAAAATGAATTCCAAAAACATCTTTGAAGATTAGTATTAATTAGATGAGCAGGGCTTTCAGCTTTTTGCCTCTGAACAGTTTTGGCATCTCACTTTATCCTTTGAAGTTTAGAATGATTGGCTTCTATAGGAACTCAGAATCCAGATAATGTTATTGATTCTCCTAGTTAAGTATGTTGATTCTTGAACAGCTACTTTATGAGTCTTGACCGTGACCCAAAGCATTTTGTTTTCCAGTATTACCACCGGATACATAAATGCCACAGACACATAACTGGGTGAACCTTTTCAGATTGTGACTCAGCTTTGCTAGAGTCCCCAATTAGAGGTGTCCAGAGTTCTTAAGCACACTCTTTTTGCTTTTGGACCACGACTTTAACCGCTCAGTCTCAAGTTTTCACTTGACACCTTCACGCCACAAGCACATGGTTAGGGACAGCTTGGTTTAGCCGCTTAGGCCAGGATTTTATTCCTGTGGGCCCTCCTATCCACTGATGCTCAAAGCCTTGGATCCTTTTTATTTTACCCTTGCCTTTTGGTTTAAAGGGTTATTGGCTTTTTCTGATTGCTTTTTCTTTTTCTTTTTTTTTTCTTCTTCTTTTTTTTTCGCATATATTTTTTCTGCAAGCTTTTCACTGCTTTTTCTTGCTTCAAGAATCAATTTTATGATTTTTCAGGTCATCAAATAAAATTTCTCCTTTTCCATCATTCTTTCAAGAGCCAACAATTTTAACATTCATAAACAATCAAATTAAAAAATATGCACTGTTCAAGCATTCATTCAGAAAACAAGAGTATTGCCACCACATCAAAATAATTAAACTGTTTTAAAATTTGAAATTCATGTACTTCTTTTTCTTTTTCAATTAAAAACACTTTTTAATTAAGAAAGGTGATGGATTCATAGGACATTCATAGCTTTAAGACATAAACTTTAAATTTTTATTAATCATGGAATGACAATAAGACTCAAAATAAGTATAAGAGCACTCTAATAATAATAGAAGACGGAAAATAAAAAAAGAAAAATAAATGACTCTTAAAATAGACTCTTAATAATAAAGGTTATCACAGAGTTAGGACTCAACAACCTTGATTTTGAGAAGTGGATGCTCCCTCAATTTGTGGGGTGCTTGGTCCTTCAAGGGAGAGCTTCTGGCGCTTCAGCTCCCGTAGCTCACGCCCCTGCTTCTCCTGTTCCTTCAGCAGTTTGCAGAGCATGCAGTTTTGATTCTGCTGTTCTTCCTTAAGTTGTTCTATAGCTTCTTACAGCTTGGTAACAGATGCTTCTAGGCGGGTCCAGTAGTCAATTTCAGGAATTTCTGGGAGGAACTTCTGCGCCCTCCTTTTTATGGAGTTGTCTTGCACTTGTCCTTCCATTGACTTCTTGGAGATTGGGTGTTCGATTGGGATGAATTCATCTACTCCCATCCTCACCTCAGCATCTTTACATAGCAGAGAAATTAAGCTTGGGTAGGCCAGTTTGGCTTCAGTGGAGTTCTTGTTTGCAATTGTGTAAATCTCACAAGAAATCAGATGATGAATCTCCACTTCTTTTCCAGGCATAATACAATGAATCATCACTGCTCCTTTGACAGTGACCTCAGAGCGGTTTCTAGTGGGCAATATAGAATGCTCAATGAAGTCCAACCAGCCTCTTGCAACTGGTTTGAGATCTCCCCTCTTGAGTTGGTTTGGGACACCTTTTCAATTGGTTATCCACTTAGTTCCAAGGAGGCATATGTCCTCTAGAACTTGATCCAACCCCTTATCTACTCTCACCATTCTCCTATTAAAGGATTCTGGATCATCTTGTAGTTGAGGCAATTTGAAGACCTCTCTTATTTTGTCCAGATGGAAGTAAATAAGCCTCCCTCTGACCATGGTTCGGTAGGTATGAAAGGCGGTTCCAGTTATTCTCTGCTTATCTGTTAGCCATAGATTTGAGTAGAATTCCTGAACCATGTTTCTTCTAACCTTTGTTTCAGGAATAGCTAGAATTTTCCATCCTCTGTTTCGAATTTGCTCTTGGATCTCCGGATATTCATCTTCTTTCAGATTGAATTTAACTTCCGGGATCACTGACCTCAGACCCATTATTTTATGGTAATGGTCTGCATGTTCTTTGGTTAGGAACTTCTCTTGATTCCAAAGACTCTTTGGAGTATTCTCTTTCTTACCTCTTGATTTGGTTTGTTTTCACTTAGGTGCCATGATCTTGATGAGTCTTAGCTCAGTGATCACGGAAAAACACACCAAACTTAGAGGTTTGCTTGTCCTCAAGCAAAAGAAAAGAAAGGGGAGAGAGAGGAGAAGAGCCAAATTCGAATGGTGGAGAGGAGGGGATGGCCGAATGTATATTTATAGGAGGAGGGGAGGGATTTCGAAAAATTTGAAAGAGATATGACATAGAGATATGATTGATGGAAGAAAATAAAATCATGATATGAAAAAGATGAGATTTGTAATTGAAAAAGATATAAAGATGTTAAATCTGAAAATTTGGTTATGCATCTAAGAAATAAGAGATGATATGATGAGTTGAAAAAAATTTGGAAAGAAATTAAGAGGATAATTGAGTTTTTGAAAAGATTTGGGAAGGATTTGAAAGAAAATTGAAAAGAGATTTAAAAAATTGTTGAATTTTGGAAAATTGAGGGTGAATGATGAAAGTTTGAAACATGTTTATGCAGAAAATTATGAAGTTGGAAACAAAATCTCCTCCCCCTTCCTTTCTGGCGTTAAACGCCCAGAATGGTATCCTTTCTGGCGTTATACGCCCAGAATGGTATCCATTCTGGCATTTAACGCCCAATTGTTGGCCATTATGGGTGTTTAACGCCCAGCCAGGTACCCTGGCTGGCGTTAAACGCCAGAAACCCCTTTATCACTGGGCGTTTTTCTGAATGCCCAGGATGCTGCAATTCTGGCATTAAACGCCCAGAATGGTACCCATTCTGGCGTTTAACGCCCAAAATGCCCTTTACTGGCGTTTTCTTGCCAGCAAGCTCCTTTTCTCTGCTTTTTGCACTGAATCTTTCTGTAACTCTGTGAATTCCTTCAATTTTGATGATTAACCTTTGAAGAAAAATGTATATCAAACTTCTACAAGTATTAATTAAAACAAATAACTTGCTAATGGCTGGGTTGCCTCCTAGCAAGCGCTTCTTTATTGTCTTTAGCTGGACCTTTACTGAGCTTCATTCAAGCCTCAATTTTGAGCATTCTTGCTCAAAATTGCTTTCAAGATAATGTTTGATTCCTTGTCCATTAACAATGAACTTTTTGTCAAAATCAATATCTTGAAGCTCAACATATCCATATGGTGACACTCCTGTAATCACATATGGTCCCCTCCACTGGGATTTTAATTTTCCAGGGAATAATCTGAGTCTAGAGTTGAACAGCAGAACTTTTTGTCCTGGCTCAAAGACTCTGGATGACAATTTCTTATCATGCCACTTTTTTTCTTTTTCCTTATAAATTTTTGCATTTTCAAAAGCATTAAGTCTGAACTCCTCTAGCTCATTTAGCTGGAGCAATCTTTTCTCACCAGTTAACTTAGCATCCAGGTTTAGGAATCTGGTTGCCCAGTAGGCTTTATGTTCCAGTTCCACGGGCAGATGACAGGCCTTGCCATACACAAGCTGGTATGGAGAGGTTCCTATAGGAGTCTTGAATGTTGTTCTGTATGCCCACAGAGCATCATCCAAGCTCTTTGCCCAATCCTTTCTACGGGCAATTACAGTCCATTCCAGGATTCTTTTTAGTTCTCTATTAGAGACTTCAGCCTGCCCATTTGTCTGTGGATGATACGGAGTTGCTACTTTGTGGCTAATTCCATATCGAACCATAGCAGAGTAAAGCTGTTTATTGCAGAAATGGGTGCCTC
>NC_029789.2:118480947-118504024 GCF_000816755.2 Arachis ipaensis | reverse complement strand
TCCGAAATGTCCTCCATACTGTGATCCATGGCAATGCCACAGGATCTTCTGTGCCTCCTCTCTAGGGACGCATCTGCGGATCATTCCGTCTGTGCATCTCTTAAAGAGATATGGTTCATCCCATAAGTAGTACTTTGCATCAGAAATTAGTTTTTTCTTTTGCAACCTGCTGTACTCCTGGGGGTATGAACCTCACAGCTTTATAATTTGCAATGTCTGTAAATCATGGTTCTTCCTGAATGGAAAAAAGTTGCTCATCCGGAAAGGACTCAGAGATCTCAGTAGGAGGGAAGGACGCCCCTGCTATTGGTTCTATCCGGGACAGGTGATCAGCTACCTGGTTCTCTGTCCCTTTTCTGCCTCTTATTTCTATATCAAACTCTTGCAGAAGCAACACCCATCTTATGAGCCTGGGTTTTGAATCCTGCTTTGTGAGTAGATATTTAAGAGCAGGATGGTCAGTATACACAATCACTTTTGAACCTGCTAAATAGGATCTAAACTTGTCAATGGCATAAACCACTGCAAGTAACTCCTTTTCTGTGGTTGTGTAATTCTTCTGTGCGTCATTTAGAACATGACTGGCATAGTAAATAACGTGCAGAAGCTTGTTATGCCTTTGTCCCAACACTACTCCAATGGCATGGTCACTGGCATCACACATTAATTCGAATGGTAATGTCCAGTCAGGTGCAGAGATGACTGGTGCTGTGACCATCTTGGCTTTCAGGGACTCAAATGCCTGCAGACACTCTGTGTCAAACACAAATGGTGTGTCAGCAGCTAGTAGGTTGCTTAGAGGTTTTGCAATTTTTGAAAAATCCTTTATGAACCTCCTATAGAATCCTGCATGCCCTAGAAAGCTTCTGATTGCCTTAACATTGGCAGGTGGTGGTAATTTCTCAGTTACCTCTACCTTGGCTTGATCCACCTTTATCCCTTTGCTTGAAATTTTGTGCCCAAGGACAATTCCTTCAGTCACCATAAAGTGACATTTTTCCCAGTTTAAGACCAGGTTAGTCTCTTAGCACCTTTTCAGGACAAGTGCTAGATGATCAAGACAGGAGCTGAATGAGTCTCCAAATACTGAGAAGTCATCCATGAAGACTTCTAGGGGGATGGTGGTAGTGGTTTGAGCTCTAGTTTAGGAGGTTTCTCCTCTTCCTGAGGGATTTTTAGAGGTTCTTTTATTTCCTCTGGTTCCTCCAAATCAGGCTGAACATCTTTAAAGATGTCCTCTAGCTCTGATTCAAGACTCTCAGTCATATTGATCTCTTCCACCAAAAAGTCAATAATATCAGGGCTCATGCAGTCATTTGATGTGTCTGGATGCTGCATAGCTTTGATAGCATTTAACTTGAACTCATCCTCATTGACTCTCAGGGTCACTTCCCCTTTTTGTACATCAATAAGAGTTCATCCAGTTGCTAGAAAAGGTCTTCCTAGGATGAGAGTTGCACTCTTGTGCTCCTCCATTTCCAGCACTACAAAGTCAGTGGGAAAGGCAAATGGCCCAACCTTGACAATCATGTCCTCAATGATGCCTGATGGATATTTAATGGAGCCATCAGCAAGTTGAAGACATATCCGGGTTGGTTTGACTTCTTCAGTCAGCCCAAGCTTTCTGATAGTGGATGCAAGTATTAGGTTGATACTTGCTCCAAGGTCACATAGAGCTGTCTTGGTGCAAGCACCCTGTAATGTGCAAGGTATCATAAAGCTTCCTGGATCTTGAAGCTTTTCTGGTAAGCTTTTTAGAATGACTGCACTGTATTCTTCAGTGAGAAACACTCTTTTAGTTTCTCTCCAATCCTTCTTATGACTTAAGATCTCTTTCATGAACTTAGCATAAGAGGGTATTTGCTCAAGTGCTTCTGCAAACGGGATATTTATTTCAAGAGTCCTGAGATAGTCTGCAAAGCGGGCAAATTGTTTATCCTGTTCCGCTTGGCGGAGCTTCTGAGGATAAGGCATCTTGGCTTTATATTCTTCAACCTTAGTTGCTGCAGGTTTATTCCCTACAGAAATGGTTGGAGAATCCTTCTTAGAGGGGTTACTATCAACACTTGCAGGTGTCTGACTCCTCATTGGCATTTGAACGCCAGGATTGGGTGCTGGATGGGCGTTTAACGCCAGCTTCCCACCCTTTTCTGGCGTTTGAACGCCAGAACTGGGCAAGGAATGGGCGTTTAACGCCAAATTTTCCCCCTTTTCTGGCGTTTGAACACCAGAGTTATTCCTCTCTGGGCTCTTGATGTCCTCAGAGGGATTTTGGGAAGTGGTTTGGTCATCCTCTATTATTTGTTCCTTTCTTGACTTTTTGCTACTTTGAGCTGAGTTATTCAATGTCTTCCCGCTCCTTAGTTGGACAGCTTGGCATTCTTCTGTTATCTGTTTAGATAGCTGCTGTCTTGTTTGATTCAATTGTGCTTCTATATTCTTGTTAGCATTTTTAGTGTCTTGGAGCATCTCTTTGAATTCTGCTAATTGTTTTGTCATAAGGAGTAATTGCTGATTAAGTTCAACAATCTGTTCTTGAGGATTAGGATCAGTAGTTACTGCCATAGCCTCTTCTTTTATGGAGGACTCACTGTTTAAGTACAGATGTTGATTTCTAGCAACTGTATCTATGAGTTCTTGAGCCTCTTCAATTGTTTTTCTCATGTGTATAGATCCACCAACTGAGTGGTCTAGAGACATCTGAGCTTTTTCTGTAAGCCCATAGTAGAAGATGTCTAACTGTACCCACTCTGAAAATATTTCAGAGGGGCATTTTCTCAACATCCCTCTGTACCTCTCCCAGGCATTATAAAGGGATTCATTATCCTCTTGCCTAAAGCCTTGGATGTCCTGCCTTAGCTGTGTCATCCTTTTTGGAGGGTAAAATTGATTCAGGAATTTTTCTGATAACTGTCTCCATGTTTTTATGCTTGCTGTGGGTTGGTTATTTAACCACCTCTTAGCTTGATCTTTTACAGCAAAAGGAAACAGTAATAATCTATAGACATCCTGATCCACTTCTTTATCACGTACTGTGTCAGCAATTTGTAAGAACTGTGCCAGAAACTTAGTAGGTTCTTCCTGTGGAAAACCGGAATACTGGCAATTTTGCTGCACCATGATAATGAGCTGAGGATTTAGCTCAAAACTGCTTGCTTTAATGGGAGGTATACAGATGCTACTCCCATATGCAGCTGTAATGGGGTTAGCATATGACCCCAGAGTCCTTCTGGACTGTTCACTTCCACTTAGGTCCATGATGGAGAAAGGGAGATGATGTGGATTGCAAATAAAATAATTTTTGTTTTTATTTTATTTTAATTAAAATTAACCGAATAAAATAAAACGAAATAAATGAAAAATAAAATAGAACTTTCGAAAATTAGAAGAAAATAAAAGAAAATTGAAAACTAAATTAATTAATTAATTAAAAAGATTTTGAAATTAGCAATAAAAAAGATATGATTGAAAATTATTTTGAAAAAGATATGATTGAGAAGATATGATTGCAATTTAAAAAAAAAAAGATGTGGAAAAGATATGATTGAAGAAATTAAAAAGATTTGATTTTTGAAAAAGATTTGAAAAGATCAATTTTTGAAATTAGAATATTGACTTGACTAAAAAAAAAAAGATATAATTTTGAAAATCTTTGACTAAATTAATGCAAAATTTCGAAATTTATGAGTAAAATAAGGAAAGGATATTTTTTTTTATTTTTGAATTTTAATGTGGAAAGAGAAAAACAACAAAATGACACTAAACTTAGAAATTTTAGATCAAAACACAGAGAACAAACAAGAAAACTTTGAATGTCAAGATGAACACCAAGAACACTTTGAAGATCAAGATGAACACCAAGAACAATTTTTTGAAAAATTTTTAAATAAATAAAAGCACAAGGGACACCAAACTTAAAATTTTTAGAAAATAAAACACAAATTTTCGAAAAATTAAAGGAAAACACAAAGAAGACACCAAACTTAGAATTTTTAAAAATCAAGAAAGAACTAAAGACATGCAATTTCGAAAAATTAAAAGAAAATAAAAGCATGCAATTGACACCAAACTTAAAATATGAAATTAAACTCAAATAAAAGACTCTAAACCAACAAAAATAAAGTATACCTAATCTAAGCAACAAGATAAACCGTCAGTTGTCCAAACTCGAACAATCCCCGGCAACGGCACCAAAAACTTGGTGCACGAAATTGTGATCATCAAAAATGGCGCCAAAGGACTTGGAGCTCTTAAACGTGAATCACACTTTGTCACAATTCCGCACAACTAACCAGCAAGCGCACTGGATCGTCCAAGTAATACCTTACGTGAGTAAGGGTCGATCCCATGGAGATTGTCGGCTTGAAGCAAGCTATGGTTATCTTGTAACTCTTAGTCAGGATATCAATAATTCTCAGATTTAATTGTGAAAAGTAAAAGAACATGAAATAAATACTTGTTATGCAGTAATGAAGAACAGGTTGAGGCTTTGGAGATGCTTTGTCTTCTAAATTTCTGTTTTCCTACTATCTTCTTCTTCGTGCACGCAAGGCTCCTTCCATGGCAAGCTTTATGTTGGGCATCACCGTTGTCAATGACTACTTCCCGTCCTCTCAGTGAAAATGTTCCAAATGCGCTGTCACCGCACGGCTAATCATCTGTCGGTTCTTGATCATGTTGGAATAGGATCCATTGATCCTTTTGCGTCTGTGACACGCCCAACACTCGCTAGTTTGAAGTTCGTCACAGTCATCCCTTCCTCATCAATAGAAATATAGCAAGTGCATATGATGACAGTTAAATGCAAGGTGTTTATTGGCATGCCGGCAAAGGCATGAGTAGCATAGATCAAGCATTCAATGTCCAAGTTATATTACCAAGCCTTTCAAACTAATAACCTGTTTATAATAACAATTATATAGAAATAATATAATATAAAAAGGATTTTGTGAAAAGTAAACATTTAGAGTAGTAGAATAAAAGAAATCTAAAAATAGTGCACAATGCCATACGGGCGTTTTCACAAACACATAGCATGCATGGTGAATAAGCTATTGGAAGTATTAAATTGAACATGCAAGCTACACTTAAAAATTAATATATAATTGTCAGACAATTCCTTAACAATCCACAAGCAAAATATAAGAAATAATGACCCAAATAAATTTCCAACACCAATAAAAAGAAGAAGAAAGAAAAAGAAAACAAGGATAGTGAAATTAGAAAGAAAAAGAATAAGAGAACATAAAAACCAATAAAACTTATAAACCGACAAGAATTTATTTCTTACAAAAACTTTGGTTGTCACAAGTAACAAACCCAATAAAATTTATAAACCAAAGTATTTAAACCTCGGGTCGTCTTCTCAAGGAATTGCAGGGAAGTATGATTTATTATTGGTTATGGAAAACAGTATTTTTGGGTTTTGAAAAGGTTTGAACAAGAGAAATAAATTGCAGGAATTAGTAAATCAATAACTAAGAAAACTCTTGGCAAGGTATGAAAATTTGGAAGTCCTATCCTAATTATCCTTATCGATGGTGATGAGAATTGAGTTTTAATCCCACTTAGTTAACCTTTACTAAAGCAAAGGAAAGTCAAGTGGACTAATTAGTTTGATCTTCAGGTCCTAGCCAATTTCTAAGAAAGGACTAGAGTTATTGGAATTCAATTCAATTATCAAAAATAACAATTATCAATCACGATGAGTTTGATAACTCAAGAGTTTCCAATTAATCAATTAAAGCCAAAAGGGAGAAAATCTACATTATTTATATAAATAAAGGAAAGTAATCATAATTCTGAAATACCTCAAATTGCATTAATAAAAGAAATTCAATCCAAACATAAAGAGTTCATAAACTAAATTGAGAAAGTAAATAGAAAGAATATTAAACCTGGATCTTGAGAAGAACAAATCCTAAATCCTAAGAGAGAGGAGAGAACCTCTCTCTCTAAAAACTACATCTAGATTATGAAAAGTGAATAATCAAAGACCTCCTCCGAATGGATGCATTTCCCCACTTTATAGCATCTAATCTGTGTTTTCTGGACTTGGATCTGGGCCAAAAGGTTTCAGAAATTGCTGGGGGCATTTTCTGCAGTTTCTGCACGTGGCGTCTGTCACGCGTGCGCGTGAGTCACGCGTTCGCGTCATCTGTGGTTTTTTCCTGGTCACGCGTACGTGTCAGTTGCGCATCCGCGTCGTATGTGTTTCGCTCAAGTCTCGCATCCGCATCGTTTACGCGTTCGCGTCGCTTGCATTTTACGCCAGGCACGTGGTCGCGTCGTCCATGCGTTCGCGTCGCTGGTTTTTCTTCAAAACTCCATTTTTATGCTTTTCTTCCATTTTTGTATGTTTTCTTTCTATCCTCTAAGCTATTTCTGCCCTATGAAACCTGAAAATACCCAACACACAAATCACGGCATCGGATGGTAATAAAGGATAAATAAATTTTAATATTAATAAAGCATAGGAAACATGTTTTTATAAATCTCATAAAATGAGGAAGGAATGGTAAAACCATGCAGTTTATATGAATAAGTGGGTGAAGACTTGATAAAAATCACTCAATTGAGTACAAGATAAACCATAAAATAGTGGTTTATCAACCTCCCCACACTTAAACATTAGCATGTCCTCATGCTAAATCCAAGAGAAAGAGTAAGGTAAAGTGGTGGAATTTCATGCAATGTAATCTATTCTAAATGCAACTACCTAAATGAATCATGCAATTCTAATTATTATCCACCTATGTATATATAAATCTTACATGCGGTTAGTTTATTTCATATTTTCAAGGAATCATATATGTACAAGTAAGGCCAAACCAAATTAAAACATGTTCACAATTGAGTTGGGTTAAAATATTTCACAAACTTGCAAGACAATTAACAATTTAAACATGGATATATGGGAATGAGCTATTGAACCCTCACTGGATTTTTGTGTTTACTCTCTAGTCACTCAGTGTTTATTGGGTTAAT
Source organism: Arachis ipaensis (assembly GCF_000816755.2). NCBI lineage: Eukaryota > Viridiplantae > Streptophyta > Magnoliopsida > Fabales > Fabaceae > Arachis > Arachis ipaensis. The sequence continues at coordinate 118,497,037 of NC_029789.2, read as the reverse complement.
CACTCTATTCTTTTTCTATCCTTGCTTTCTAAAACTTTGTTCTTCATCTAACCAATCAACAAATATTGAATACAGACATACAAAAATCATGAGGTCTTTTTCAAGGTTGTAATGGGGCCAAGGTAAAGGGAAGGGTATACGTATAAGGCTAAGTGAGCTAACAAAGTGAATCCTTGATTAGTCTAAGATTTCACCTAACATATACATACTTTATATAATTTCAAAGTGCTTTACCTAGCTACCCAAACTTCTTCCTAGTTTTGTGTTACATGCTCATGTATCAAATTTGCTTTTGAATTTTGTCCCATGTGAATTGATTCTTTTATTTTGCATTGGGGGTGATTTTTATATCCCCTTATTTAATTACTAAAATATTATATTTTTTTTATTTTTTTAATTCTGAATGTACATGGTAATTTAATTAATTTGAATTCACATGAGCATGCTTCCCAAATTTTTAAATAACTTATTCAATTTTAATTTCCCACTTTTTCTATCATTCCATGTTCCCATAAAATTCTCAACATTTAAATTGTACGCAATATCTATCTTAAGCTAACCAAAGATTCACTTGGGTTAATTTTAATTTGTTTTTCTGCTTAAGGCTAGTAATGTGGTTATAGAACAAGAGGGGATTAAAAAGCTCAAAGGGGCTAACAAGGGTGATGTAAAAGGTAGGCTAAATTGGGATAAGTGAGAAAAAATTCAAACGATGGCCTCAATCATCTCTTGGTATGTATCTATATTCTATATTGGACATATAGATTAAAACAAAGTAAAGAACAACAGAATAAAAAAAAAGGGCAAAACACACAGGAATAAAATTTATGGTTTGAATATAACCATACAATTAAGCTCAAAACTCACAGGCTGTGTGTTCTTTTGACTCAAAAATCATATATCAGTTATGTATGTCATGCAAGTAGAAATCAAGAGTTCCCATTATTCTCAATGTAAATCTTAGGGTGGCCCTTAAAATCTTAGTGTTCCTCATTGAAGAAATGTTGTTAACTAACTAACATACAATGCTATATATACAAGGTGTGTGGATGTTTGATTCTGTTAAAGTCTCTAGTTTACTTCTTTTTATTTTCAATTAAATCAAATTATTGTATGCTAAAAGGATAAACTATACTGATTAACCCACATATTCTATAACTAATAAGTTTAGAATTGCAAACTAAATTAAATATCTAAGATATAAACTAAAGTGCAAAATGCGGAAATAAAGTAAAAATACAGTAAAAGAACAATGTGCAAGTACTGAAAAATAGAAATAAAAATAAAAATACAGAAAAATAAACAAAATAAGATAGAAGAGTCTGTAGTGGTTCACCAAAAAGATAAGCCAGGGATGGCGACCTCCCCACACTTAAAATATAGTATCGTCCTTGATGCTCACTCAAGCTGGGTGTGAAGAAGTGTCATCACCGGAAGGATGGGCTGCTGGAGTCTCTGTGGTGGCCTGAAGGTCTGCAGACTGGATAAGTGTAAGAGGATCTGTCTGCTGCAGTAGAGGCTCTGACTGTAGAGGAATCTCCGGGTCTGCGGCCTAGATCTGGTGTGGCTCCTCATGCTGTGGCGCAGCCTGCTCTGGTCCTGCCTGCTCAGCCTGGGCATGTGTCTCCTCCTCATGATCATCCGCCTCCACCTCAGATGTATCAGAAGGGGTGTCGGGCTCGGAGGGGATGTCGCTGCCGGAACGGATCATCAACTTAAGGTGCTCATAGCGCCGCTTGTGGCGACGTTCCATCTGATCCAGGCGGGCAAAGAGGCGATGCACCAAATGATAAACGGGCTCAGGAGCAGGTGGATGTGCAGTGGATGGGGATGGGGCAGTGGATGCAGAAGGGGCAGCCAAAGAGGTGGCTACCTCAGCAGAATCAGGGAGGAAAGGTGGCTTGTAACCAAATGCCAGAAACTTCTTGCTGTGAGGAATGATCTTCTTACAATCTGCAGCAGTCGGCTTCGCATCGGCCAGCTCCCAAGGCACGTCAGCTCGGCGACCTAGCTGGGTGATCAGATAAGGGAAAGGGAGAGTGCCTCTGACATGGGCCCTGGCCATATAATACCAGATGAAATGTGGAAGATACAGGTCCTTACCCTCCATCACACACCAGATAAGGGTGATCATAGCAGCGGGCAGCTCTGTCTCATGAGTGCTCGGCATCACATAGTTACTAAGAATTTGGTGCCAGAGTCGAGCCTCATCATTCAAATATAATAGCTTGATTCCCTTAGGCATCACTGTATTCTTTCCCATGACCCAAGGGACAGTAGGATCAAGGGCTATTCTCTGCTTGACAGCATCCCAGTCAAATCTCATAAATCTCATATCCTCTTCAGCCTTTTGGTAACTGTCAGGCTGATCTAACCTAGGCTGAAGGTGGAGGATGTTCTCAATAGCTTCCTCAGTGACTAAAATCTGTTTCCCTCTGAGGTGCACTGCATCCAGGGAAGTCTTGAAATAGTTACAGTAAAATTCTCTGACCTAGGAGGCATTGACCTCTGTAAAGTTTCGTTCCAAGAAGAACCAGCCTCTCTGTTTTATCTGTTCGGAGGTGTACTGCTGTAGTTCTTCTGGAATTTTTAGAGTTCTTTCTAGGTACAGGTTCCTGGAAGTAGCAAACACTGGATACTTTAGCTCACAGTATCTGTTTGCAAATTTAGCTGGATCTGTTGCAGTGAGGAGCTGGTCAGCCTTCTCCTGCGGGGTAAAGTGCTTTTCTCGCCAGGAATCATCATGCAAAATGTCGAGGATGGTCATAGAGGATTTGCCTCTTTTCCTTTTGCCAGTGGTTGCTTTGCCCTTTCCTTTGCGTTGAGGGTCAGATATCCTGAAAAGCAGAAATTGCAGGAGATAATTGAAGAACAAAAGTAGGAAAATAAGTAGACAAGTAGAATAATAGCAATATAAGCATAGAGTGGAAAAAGAGCAAGAGAAGCATGAAATGAGGTAAATATATGTGCAATTTGGATTGTATTCGAGTGAAAAAGTCTGAAAAGAAAAAGTGCAATCCAAAATACAGGATAAGTGGAATTCAAGTTAATTAGGAAAAACAGTAATCATGCCTTGAGTTAGAAAGTTAAAGTAGCTAGTTAAAAACCGAAAAGAGAAGTTTGAAAGTTAAAATGGTTAGGAGTGAAAAAGGAAGTTAGAAAGTTAAAGTAGTTAGTTAGTAGAAAGAAAGTTAAAGTAAGTGGCATGATAATCGGTTTTCTCGGTAACAAGAGATTCACAAATTTAAAGATCAGTCAACTCATATTCAAGCAAGGATATCAGGTTATTGATGATAATTCAGATATATACGAGAGTAGCAAAAATTAAAATGAAATCATCAATAATGCAATTTACTAGCCAGGGAATCAAAAAGGAATAAGAATGCTATCCCGTGCACTCATGCATTGGTTCGTTGTAGCCAAGTAGTGCAAAATTCAAAATTGCCAAAACCAATACATGAATTAAAAAAATGAAGCAATTTACAGAAAATTGGGCAGCATTCCGGCTAAAATTGGATGTTCCTGGGTAATAAACAGCAAGAAAAACAGTTCATATGAGATTAAAAAGCGCTGCAAAGAGTCACAAACAATAGGAGTAGGAAAGAATAGTCTTAACAGCAGCATGAAACATTAAAGAACAGCATATGAACAGTATTAACATCACAGCCAGATCAAAATTGCAGAATAGGTAAAATAAGTAACGAGAACGGTGCAATTATCAAGCCTAAATCCACTAACCACATCCTAGCTACCTAACCACCTAGAATCCACTACAAACATGCATCTCTAACTGTCCTAATTTGAACAGAATCTGAAAAATATGCAACTAACTACGAATGATAGAGAAATCGGTGCTCGGTGGAACCTGGTATGTGGATGAACAGAGGTGAGGGCAGAGAGATAGAAGTGGTGACGCGGCGGCGCTGGGAGGGAGCACAGCGGCGCGGTGGTGGAGAAGGGGTAGGGTGGAGGCAGGGGTTTCGTTAGGGGTAAAGGGGGTGATGGAGAGAAGGTTGGGGCGAGGGTTGTGGTGGTGGCCGGCGGTGAGAGGGGGGTTACAGAGGCGGAGGGGAGTGGAAGGGGGGTTAAGGGACGCGATGGAATTAGGGTTCGCGTGAATTGGGGTTTAGTGGATTTAAATCCACGCGAACGCGTGGAGCATGTGATCGCGTGATTAGGGCAAAAAGGGTATGACGCGGTCGCGTGATTGACGTAATCGCGTAAGTTGGGTAAAAGGTGAGTGACGCAGATGCGTGAGGCACGTGAACGCGTCGCTGTGAATTGTGCTAGACGTACGGTTCCAGCGTCGTTTTGGCGCAACTCTTTGTTTCCATTTAGGGGGCCATAATATCCACGCGATGCGTACGCGTCGCTCACGCTTTCGCGTGGGATGAGTGTTGTGCAAGTGACGCATTCGCGTCAGGGATGCAAACGCGTGGGCCGTTTTGTGCTAAACACACACCAGCCGCACGATTCCAGCCCAGCTTTCTGGGCATTGGATCTTTACGCCGATTTCCTTTTTACGCCCACGCGTGGCCTGCGCGCTTGCGTGGGGTGATCTCTCTTCTTTTTTTAATGCAATTATGCAGTATGCAATATGCAGTGCTAATGTAGATGCTATGAATAATTCCAGGTTCAATGAAATTAAATTAAAATAAAAACAAACAACACGAAATAAAATTGAGAAAGAAACGATCATACCGTGGTGGGTTGTCTCCCACCTAGCACTTTTAGTTAAAGTCCTTAAGTTGGACATTTGATGAGCTTCCTGCTATGGTGGCTTATGCTTGAATTCATCCAAAAATCTCCACCAGTGTTTGGAATTCAAACAGCCTCCGGGGTCCCAAAATAGGCATGTAAAGTCCTTGAGCAGCATCAAACTGATTCTCAGGCTCCCGAAGTGACGAATATCAGAATAGATTCCAGGATCCCAAACCTTGCTTTTGCACCCGCCCTTGTCTGGAATTGTATTTTTTCAGCCGGGCAGTTTGGAAGTTGTATTCTCACCAAGATGACCAAACGCCTTCCGAGGCCCATTCAATTGAACTTGATACCAATCTGTGCACTTCGAATTGAAGCGTGGAACCTTATTGAATCTTGCACACTAGCTCTGAGTACGAGCCATTCCCCTTTTACTCTTAAAGCCGCAGAGAGCTTTAAGCTGGCCATCTGTTTCAAGCAAACCATATTCAAGTGGAAAAGTAAAGATAACGGTTAAGGATTGTATCCACTTGAAGCTTGTATTAGGTGGTAATGGCCTTGGGATAGGTATTTTCAGTGGTTCTGTAAGCTCTACTCCCTTGTATTCTTCTGTGAATTCCTCCACTTCCTTGCAAAATTCTTCAACTGCAACTACGTCTAGATCAAAGTTTTCTATGTCTTCCTCGTCACTCAGGTCATAACTTGGAGGTTGAGATAAATCTACCTCGACATCATCTTCGTATTCACTTGGATAAGGTTCTTTAGGCTCAAGGAGTTCAGTTGCGGATGCAAGTTCATGACTAGGAGAGCTTGATTCATGATCATCACTGCCTATGGAATCAACTTCTTGGTCTGTTCCGTCCAATTTTTCACAAGGTATATGCTTTGGAGGTTGTGCACTATCCTCCTTGGCATCAAATTCGAACTTCTCGGCGGAATCCTTTATTGTTCTCGATTCCCATGGAGGTTCAGCATCTCCTAAATCTTCAACCACTTCTTCCTCTACAACTATTATGGCTTCCTCTACTTGTTCCAATACAAAGCCATGCTCCTCATTGTCTACCGAAGTTTCTTGTGTCTCCTTCATGCTTTGCTCTTCTTTTGATTCCCCACATGTAGCCATGGGAGTACTTTAAGCGCTCAGATGTTGGGAAGCTAATTTATTTACTACCCCGGTTAAGGCAGTAGCGATTTCCAGTACGTTCCTTTGCATCTTCGCTTGCCCTTGAAGAAGAACACGAAGGGTGTCATCCATTGGAGATTGGGGTGGATATGAGGGTTCATTGGTTGGGAGAGAGGGATCATAATACAGAGGTGGTTCTTCTTGATAAGGATATGGAGATGGTGGATATTGCGGTGGTGGTTCTTGGGAGTAATTGGATTGGAATTGTGGTGGATAAGGGTCATACGGTGGTGAATGGTGAAAAGGAACTTGTGAGTGTGGTGGTTCAAAGCTATGTTGAGAGGGTGGTTCATAAGCACAGGGTGGAACTTGTTGGTAACTACAAAGGGATCCACCGTATCTATTGCTTTGGCATGCATTGTAGAATGGTCATCGTCTGTGATACTGTGGGGGGTGTTGTTGCCTAAAGGGTTGATTAAATCCTCGTGGCTCCATCCATCCTTGATTGCTTTGACCTTGATGCATGCTCCTGCTATAGCTTTCATTCCCTTCAACAATATTAGAACCAAACTCAAAGCGAGAGGGGTGAGAATTCATAGTAGCTAACGGAAATAAAAGGAAAAAAAAAACAAAAACAAATAAACAAGTAAAAGAAAAATATTTACAATAACCAATAATAAGGCACACATTTGCAATTCCCGGGCAACGGCGCCAAAAATTGACGTGGCAGAAATTGGCGGATTAAGAAATTAATATAAGAGATACGTTGCAAGTATAGTTCTTAACCAACAAAAATCCTCTTATCAATTTAGAAGGGTTGTGACAAAATTAGAATTAAAATACTGGGAGTATGAATCCCAGGTCGTCTCCCAACGAGTTGCAGAAAGATGTGCTATTTTATTAATCAGATGTTTTCCAAAATGGTTTTGAGTTTGACAAACAGGAAATTAAATCAGAGAATTTATGTAATTTAAATAAAAATCTTGACCGGGAGTAGATTAATCGGAAGTTCTATCCTTGTTGGATTCCTCCCAAGATTAATTGATAATTGAAGGTTGTTCTGCTTAGTTATCCTTTACTAGGTAGAGGAAAGTCAAGCAAGTTGGAAGTTTGCTTTTATTCACAAGTTCTAATCCTCTCCCTTGGGAAGGATTAGTGTCAGTGACTAGAGAGCTATCCAACAATAAACCCAATTACAATTTTACTCTTGAGCATTCCAACTCAAGGTTCTCCTCTCAATCAACTCCCAATCAAGTTAGAGAACTACTCGCTCATTATGAATGTAAACTTCACAAAATAAGAAAGGGAAGTAAAGGAAGACATGATAAATAATAATAAAAAAGACCAATTAAAAATAAAAATAGTTCTTGTATTAATAAATTCTAAAAATAATCCAATGGTAACTCTGAACAAATTAAGGATATGAAAGAGTAAGTGACAAGTAAAGAAAACAAACTATAATTGATGAAGTCTTGGCAGAGGTAATAACTCTTCTCAATATCCTAATCTAAAAAGCAATAAAAACAAAATCCTAAGAACTATGAATGTGTAGAGAGAAAACCTAGAGGAGGAGTAAAGTCAGATCTAAAACTAAAAATTATGCGGAATGAATGTCGTTCCTTCGTCTCTGCATGTTCCCTGGCTCTAATCTGCTTTTCTGGGCCAAAAACTGGATCAAAACATGGCCCAAAATCGCCCCCAGCGAATTCTGCAAATTTTGCAGATCGCGCACGTCACGCGATCGCGTCATCCACGCATTCGCGTCATCCAGCATTTTGCCTTGCCACGCGTGCGCGTTGTCCACGCATTCGCGTCACTCATGCAGCTTCCAATCCGTGCGTTCGCGTCAGGCACGCAAGCCCGTCACTGCGATTTCCTCTATTTCGCGCGGTCGCGTGAGCCATGCGCCCGCGTCACTTCTCGCTGGTCATCTCCTCAATTTCTTGTGTTCCTCCCATCTTTGCAAGCTTCCTCTCCATTCTCTAAGCCATTCCTGCCCTATGAAGCCTGAAACACTTAACACACAGATCACAGCATCGAATGGTATAAAGGAGAATAAAAAATATTCAATTAAAAGATCTTTAGGAAGCAAGTTTTCAATCATAGAACAATTTTAGGAAGGAATTGTGAATACATGCAAATCATATGAATAAGTGGGTGAAAGATTTGATAAAACCACTCAATTAAATACAATATAAATCATAAAATAATGGTTTATCATAGTCCTCATTCACTTGAAGGACTAACTCTCCTCTGTCCACATCAATCACAGCTCTTGCCGTGGCTAGGAAGGGTCTTCCAAGGATGATGGATTCATCTTCATCCTTCCCAGTCTCTAGGATTATGAAGTCAGCAGGGATGTAATAGCCTTCAACCTTCACTAAGACATCCTCTACAAGTCCATAAGCCTATTTCCTTGAATTGTCTGCCATCTCTAGTGAGATTCTTGCAGCTTGCACCTCAAAGATACCTAGTTTCTCCATTATAGAGAGGGGCATAAGGTTTATACTTGACCTAAGGTCACACAGAGCCTTCTTAAAGGTCATGGTGCCTATGGTACAAGGTATTAAGAATTTTCCAGGATCCTGTTTCTTCTGAGGTAATTTCAGTTGAACCAGATCACTTAGTTCATTGATGAGCAATGGGGGTTCATCCTCCCAAGTCTCATTACCAAATAACTTGGCATTCAACTTCATGATTGCTCTTGGATACTGAGCAACTTGCTCTTCAACAATGTCTTTATCCTCTTTAGATGAAGAATACTCATCAGAGCTCCTGAATGGCAGCAGTAAGTTCAGTAGAATCTCTACGGTCTCTATATGAGCCTCAGATTCCTTTGGTTCCTCAATAGGAAACTCCTTAGTGGCCAGTGGACGTCCATTGAGGTCTTCCTCAGTGGAAATCACTGCCATTCCCTCCTCTCCAGGTTCAGCCATGGTGGTTATATGGATGGCCTTGCACTCTCTTTTTAGATTCTCTTCTGTATTACTTGGGAGAGTACTAAGAGGGAGTTCAGTAACTCTTTTACTTAGCTGACCCACTTGTGCTTCCAAATTTCTAATGGAGGACCTTGCTTCAGTCATGAAACTAAGAGTGGTCTTAGATAGATCAGAGACTACAGTTGCTAAGTCAGAATGGCTCTGCTTAGAATTCTCTGTCTGTTGCTGAGAAGATGATGGAAAAGGTTTGCTATTGCCAAACCGTGTTCTCCCACCATTATTATTATTGAAGCCTTAATTAGGCTTTTTTTGATCCTTCCATGAGAGATTAAGATGATTCCTCCATGAAGGATTATAGGTGTTTCCATAGGGTTCTCCCATGTAATTCACCTTTTCCATTGCAGGATTCTCAGGGTTATAAGCTTCTCCTTCAGAGGAAGCTTCCTTAGTACTGCCTGTTGCAGCTTGCATTCCAGACAGACTCTGAGAAATTATATTGAATTGCTGAGTCAATATTTTGTTCTGAGCCAATATGGCATTTAGAGTATCAATCTCAAGAACTCCTTTCTTCTGAGTTGTCCCATTATTTACAGGATTCCTTTCAGAAGTGTACATGAACTGGTTATTTGCAACTATTTCAATGAGTTCCTGGGCTTCTGCAGGCATCTTCTTCGGATGAAGAGATCCTCCAGCAGAGTGGTCCAATGACATCTTGGACAATTCAGACAGACCATCATAGAATATACATATGATGCTCCATTCTGAAAACATGTCAGAAGGACACCTTCTGATCAATTGCTTGTATCTTTCCCAAGCTTTATAGAGGGATTCACCTTCCTTCTGTCTGAAGGTTTGGACTTCCACTCTAAGCTTACTCAACTTTTGAGGAGGAAAGAATTTGGCCAAGAAAGCATTGACCAACTTTTTCTAAGGGTTCAGGCTATCTTTAGGTTATGAGTCCAACCATGTCCTAGCTCTGTCTCTTACAGCAAAGGGGAAAAGCATAAGTCTGTAGACCTCAGGATTAACCCCATTGGTCTTAATAGTGTCACAGATTTGCAAGAATTCAGCTAAAAACTGATGAGGATCTTCCAATGAAAGTCCATAAAACTTTCAATTCTGCTGCATCAAAGAAACTAATTGAGGCTTAAGCTCAAAGTTGTTTGCTCCAATTGTAGGAATTGAGATGCTCCTTCCACAGAAGTCAGAAGAGGGTGCAATAAAGTCACCAAGCATCTTCCTTACATCTCCACCATTGTTGTTGGGTTCGTCCATCTCTTCTTCTTTTTCGAAAAATTCTGTTAGGTCCTCTCCAGAGTGTTGTGTTTTAGCTTCTCTTAGCTTCCTCTTTAGAGTCCTTTCAGGTTCCGGATCAGTTTCAAAAAGATTGTTCTTATCTTTGCTCCTGCTCATATGAAAAAGAAGAGAACAGAAAAGAATAGGAATCCTCTATGTCACAGTATAGAGATTCCTTTATGTGAGTAGAAGAATAGAAGAGTAGAATAAAGAAGAGAGAAGATGAAGAATTCGAACACAGAGAGGGAAGAAGGGTTCGAATTATAAGAAGAAGAGAAGTGTTAGTAAATAAATAAATAAATAAATAAATAAATAAATAAATAAATAAATAAATAAATAGAGATGAGAGAGAGAAAATTCGAATTTTAAATTAAAATGAAAGGAAAATATTTTTGTTTTTATTTTCATTATTGGTTAGTATTCGAAAATTAAGAGAAGAAATAAAATAAAATTTGAAAACTAAATGAATTAATTAAATAAAAAGAGATTTTTGAAAAATTTGTTAGTGATTTTCGAAAATTGGAGAGAGAAAAGTAGTTAGGTGGTTTTGAAAAAGATAAGAAATAGTAAACTTTTAAAATCAAACAAAAAGTCAAGTAGTTAATTGAAAAAGATTTGAAAATCAATTTTGAAAAGATAAGAAGTTAGAAAAGATTTTGAAATTGATTTTGAAAAATATATGATTGAAATTTATTTTGAAAGAGATTTGAAAAGGAAATTAAAAAGATTTGATTTTTGAAATTAAAGTTGATTACTTGACTAATAAGAAACCAAGAGATATGATTTTAGAATTTAAAGATTGATCCTTTCTTAATAGGCAAGTAACAACTTGAAAATTTTTGAATCTAAATATTAATTGTTAGCATTAATTTCAAAAATATGAAATAAAAGTAAGAAAAAGATTTTGAAAATCAATTTTGAAAATTTTCGAAAATAATAAAAAATGAAAAAGATTTGATTTTGAAAAAGGATTTGAAAAAGATAGAATTTTTAATTTGAAATTTTGACTTGACTCATAAGAAATAATTAAATTTTAAATCCTTTTGACTAAATCAATCAAAATTTCGAAATTTATGAGAAGAATAAGGGAAAGATATATTTTTTATTTTTGAATTTTTATGAGGAGAGAGAAAAACAACTAAATGATGCAAAACATAAAAATTTGAGATCAAAACAAAAATGCATGCAAGAACACTTTGAATGTCAAGATGAACACCAAGAACACTTTGAAGATCATGATGAACATCAAGAACATATTTTTGAAAAATTTTTAATAAAAGAAAAATATGCAAAACACCAAACTTAGAAATTTTTACTCTAGAGACACTAATAATCCAAGAATGCATATGAAAAAAAAGACACAAAACAAGAAAATGCAAAGATCAAATAATGAAAATCATCAAGAACAAGTTGAAGATTATGAAGAAACTCAATGCATGAATTTTTGAAAATTTTAAGAAAATTAAAAAGATGCAATTGACACCAAACTTAAAATTTGACACAATACTCAAACAAGAAACACAAGATTTTTGGTTTTTATGATTTTATGAAATTTTTTTGTATTTTTTGAAAATTATTTTGAAAAAGAAAATAAAGAAATTCAAAATTTTTAATACGAATTTCAGGAATCATGCAAGGTTAGTCTAAAGCTTCAGTCTAAAAAGATTAGACATGGCTAGCCAAGCTTCAGCAAGACATTACATACAACAGCCAAATTGATGGGAATCGACTAGCTCCTGTGATGACAAAAGCATCATCTGAAACTCTAGAATTCATTCTTAAAAATTCTGAAGAACAAAATAAATTTTTTTTGTATATTTTTTTGAATTTTTTTAAAATAAAAAAAACTTAAAATTAAAATAAAATTACCTAATCAGAGCAACAAGATGAACCGTTAGTTGTCCAAACTCGAACAATCCCCGGCAACGGCGCCAAAAACTTGGTGCACGAAATTGTGATCTCAATGGCGCCAACAACTTGGTACGCACAATTGTAATCTCAACTCTTTTTCACAACTTTGCACAACTAACCAGCAAGTGCACTGGGTCGTCCAAGTAATAAACCTTACGTGAGTAAGGTTCGATCCCACGGAGATTGTCGGCTTGAAGCAAGCTATGGTCATCCTTGTAAATCTCAATCAGGCGGATTCAATTCGTGGGAATTTCAGATAAGCATCTGGAGATGCTTTGTTGCTTCTGAACCTCTGCTTTCCTATTGCTTTCTTCCAACCATGCGTTACCTCCTTCCATGGAAAGCTGTATGATCTTCTCGGATGAAAACAAATCCATATGCGCTGTTATCGCACGGCTAATCATCTGTCAGTTACCGCTAGCGTCGGAGTAAGACCATTGTCTTTTTGCACACTGTCACTTGTGCCCCACATTCGCAGGTTTGAAGCTCGTCACAGTCATCCCTTCCCAGATCCTACTCGGAATACCACAGACAAGGTTTAGACTTTCCGGATCTCAGGAATGCTGCTAATGGTTCTAGCCTATACCACGAAGACTCTGATCTCACAGAATGGAATGCTCTGTTGTCAGGAGAGGCAACTGTTCCGAGGGTTACCTGAAACTGTAGGTCAATCTCGGACGAGATCCTCAGTGATGGTCGGAACCGATGTGTCCAGCTGGTGAATGAAGGCCGGAGCTGGTACGTCCGACTTGTTTGGACTTGGACGTGCTGCTGATCCTCTGTCACCGAAGGGTGGGGGGTACCTGCAAGAGACTCCGATGCTTAAGTTAGCATGGGTATTAAACAGGTGTTATGTAGAATCAGAGTATGAGTTATACCTGGGTGCTCCAGTATATTTATAATGGTGAGATGTGACCTTTTTGATAAGATAAGTTAGTTATCTTATCTTATCTTTATCTTTGAGTTGAGGTCAGCGTATCTTTCAACGGAACCGCCTTCATCTCTACAGGCTTAGGCCGCCTTAGGATTCGGGTCGTGCTCCTCTGTTTGGGCCCTTAATTGGGCTCTTCTGTCGATTTGGCCGAGCTCTTTGAGAAGGGGTCGGATAGTCTGACCTGAAGAGGTTTGGTCGCTTTTTCTCGAATCATCCCAGGTCGGATAGCTCGACCTAGGGTATGAACAGTGCCCCTGCTTGAGCTCGATCTTCTTTTTGAGGTCGAGTCCTTGACTTCGGTCCTTCTTAAAGTCGAACTCAAGCATTTGTCGATTCCTTTCTTTGTAAAGTCTTTTTTGAATGTAGAACATTTTCCTCTAAAAGCGCACTCTTTTGTATTAGCGCTTTTTTGGGAACGCAAGCGGTTTTAATATCCGCATTTAATTGGCATTAATTTGCCCTTCATTCTCTCTTGGCTTTTATTTTGAATTTCGCGATCAAAAACGGTTTCTCTTCTTCATTTCTTCTTCGTAACTTCTCCCTTTGCTCTCTCGTTTTCTGTTTTTCTCATCTGCTCTCTGTTTTTCGCTTGCGCTTCTGCTTTCGTCGCTTGGCATTTTTCTGGGCAGCCTTTATCTCTACGCTTCTACTCTTCCTCGAAGCTTCTTCCGTCTCCAGGTTGGTCCCATTTCGTATTTTCCTCGTTGTTTTTGACTTTGCGATGGGGTTTTCCTTTTGATCTTCTTTTTGGAGAAAGTTTGGATCTTTCTGTTTTTTATCATGCTTGACTTGTTGCATGCTCTGAAATTTCTTTGCTTTTTGGTGCGAATCTTTTTCTTGTTGCTTGAATCTTTTTCTTTTGCATGTTGCCGCCGTTTCTGTTTGTGCCTTGGCTGATGATTTTTTGCTTGATTTCAAAAGAAAGTTTGTGCCTTTGCTGCTTGGCCTTTTTTGACATTTCTGATATACTGTAGAAGTAGTGTTTTTTGCTGGTAAACTATAGAAGTGTGGTCCTTTTGCGTTTTTGCTTCCTTTGTTTTCTTTCTGGATTTTATTTTGATGAGTGCTGGGATGTAGGCCGTAGAAATAACTTGAAAACCTTGCTTGTTTACTGCCTCCAAGGGATGCCCCAAGACCTTTGTCTTGAGTCTTGGGGTTTTCCCTTTTTGTTTATCCGCCCGTCGAGATGTTTTGCCCTCTGTCCGAGATGTTTTTGAATAATCCATTCTTCTTTTCTTTTTGTAGGATTTAGTTGACCTCATGTCTTCCCGAAATAACGTTGTCGAAATGCCTTCCCAGGTTCCTGCGGGTATGGCTGATTGGGTGGACTCCATGGTTCTTATGTGTGTCTCGCTGGTTGATTCTGAATTTTGTACTCAGCTTAGGCAATTTCACAGTGTTTGTAGTAATTCTGGTGATGAGAAGAACTATGAACTTGTCCCTCCCTCTTCTGACGAGAGAGTCTGCTTTTCGACTCGAGTTGTTGATGGTCGCCCTTTCTTTTATGCTTATGATTTTTTCTTTGGTCAGCTGGGTATCACCCTTCCTTTTACCAAATTCGAAACCGACCTATTATGGTCTTGTAATGTTGCCCCTTCTCAACTTCACCCCAATTCCTGGGGTTTTATTAAAATTTTCCAATTGCTATGCGATGGTTTTGGTATTCCTGCTTCCCAATCTCTCTTTTTCTATCTGTTTGTCTTGACTAAGCCCGGTGTGGTAAAAAAGAAGTCGGCCTGGGTCTCCTTTCGTTCTACCCAGGGGAAGAAGATTTTTTCCATGTTTGACGAGTCGTTCCGTGATTTTAAAAACTACTTTTTCAAGGTCCGAGCTATTGAAGGAGCTCGGCCTTTTTTTCTAGATGAGAATGACGAACCTGCTTTTCCCTAGGAATGGCAAAAAGATGTGAGGGTCTCCAGGTATTCGTGGGAGATGTTGGATGAGGCTGAGCGAGCCTTTGTGACTATCTTGGAAGAACGCTGGGATCAACCTCCCCATCTTGCCAAAGAAATTTCTAACCAATCCTACTCTTCTTCAAACTGAACTGGGTATCTTGTGTTTCTTTTATTATTTTGTTTATGTTGCTTGTAGCTGTCCTTTCCGACTTATCCGACTTGTAGCTGAGTTTTCTGTTTTGTTTGCAGAGGCAATGAAGAATAATGAATCCATGAAAGCTTATAAGAGGGCGCAGAGGGCAACTGCTGCCAGAAATGCTGCTGCCCAGGCGGCTGGGGAGGGATTTTCCCAAGTGCGCGAGAAGCCATCGGTGCAGAGTTCTGCCGGGGTGAAGAAGGTGATCCCTACACCCCGAGTTCGTTTGATAGATCCTCACGTCACCTCTGTTGCTCCTTCTGTTGCTCTTCCCAATAAAAAACAAAAGATTGCTGAGCCCTTTGACCTCGATGCTCCTGATTTTAATGCTATTGAATTCGTGGATCAACAAATCAGTCCTTATCGCACTCTCTCCATAGACGATGTGTCCATCCTCCATCACTTGGAATTCATGGCCCGAAATCATGTGAAGATGGCGTACATGTCGGCTGCCATATATCGGACTGCTCAGAATCTCCCTCTCCATGCTACTAAAGCTTTTATGGAGGAGGCGAAACAGGAGTTTGATCGGATGAAGGAGCTAAAGGAGGAGCTTGAGATGAAGGTAGCCAAACTGGAGAAGGACTTGAAGAATGAGGAGGCGAGCTCTCAGTCATTGGCGGCTTCTTTGAGGTTGGCTGAGAATGTAGTCTTGATGCACAAGGAGAGTTACCTTTCATCTTATCGAGAAGTGATGCGCCTGAGGGGGGAGCTTGACAGTGTTCGGAAAGATTATGCTGAGCTCCAAAGTCATCTCGTTGGCAGCGTGACTGCTGCTTATGAGAACTTGAGGGAGCAAGTTCAGGTCATTGCTCCCGAGGCCGACCTCACCCTTTTTAGCCTGGATAATATTGTCAGGGATGGCAAGATTGTCCCTGATGATGAGGGTGATGATGATGATGTCATTCCTCCTGTGTCTTCTACCAAAGTGCCGACCTCTTCGGTTCCTCCCGCTGTGCCCGACCCGGATTGCCAGATCCTGAATCGGGAGGATGGAACTATGGATGCTGTGCCGATCCAGACTCGCCCTCCTTCTCCTTGTCTTGATGCTGCCAAGAAGGCTCCTGATGCTTGTTGATCTTTCTTAAAATTTGT
>NC_029789.2:118478177-118480900 GCF_000816755.2 Arachis ipaensis | reverse complement strand
TTATGTCGGTCTCCTTTAAGTTATTTTTGTAATCCTCTTTCTTGGACCTTTGTCAGGTCTCTTTCAGGGATTACTTTTATAACTTGTTAGTAGCAGGAGTCCGACTTCGTTATATCGGTCTCCTTTAAGTTATTTTTGTAATCCTCTTTCTTGGACCTTTGTCAGGTCTCTTTCAGGGATTACTTTTATAACTTTTCATTTTGGGCTGACTTTGTCATGTCGAACCCTTCTAAATTAAAGTAATCCTCTTTAATAGTGTTGGCCAGACCTCTTTCCAGGGTTTACTTATAACTTGGGTTGACTTGGTCCGACTTCTCAACGTCGGCCAGTCTTTAAGTTATTGTTTTAGCAATCCGTAAGACCTCGTCAGGTTCTTTTTTAGATCACTTTCGATAACTTCTTACATTATTCTGTGTTCATCTTTGCCGATTTGTAGAAAGTGGTTGTCGTCTCTAGATCGTCCTATGGGTGAATCACGTTTTCACCTTTATCGGACGGTTGTCTTTATCATGATCGTGCAGTGAAATTGTTTTTCACTTTCTGCCGATCTGTTGCTTTATAATTGGACGATGAATGCTTCAGATTAATGCGTCTTGAAATCTTTGTAGAATATCTAAAATATATTTTATTTAAAGGAAAAATGCAAATATATACATATGGGATTTGTCTGAGTCTCAACTTGGTGCCTCATTAAAAAACCTTTTCAGGAAAAAGAATGTATCCAATGATGAGATCTTTTATCTTTTCTAACTGTTGTACCTTCTGAGGTTGCAGGCGTGCCATGACCTGGGAAGCTCTCGTCCATCGAGTTCAGACAGTCTGTAGTAGCCCTTTCCAAGTACTTCTACAACTCGGTAGGGTCCTTTCCAGTTTGCTGCCAGCTTTCCCTCTCCTGGTCGAGTTGTTCCGATATCATTTCGGATTAGGATGAGATCATTTTCTGTAAAACTTCTCGACACTACCTTTTGATTATATCTGGAAGCCATTCGGCGTTTTAGAGCTTCTTCCCTGATCCGAGATCTTTCTTGGATTTCGAGTAACAAGTCGAGCTCTTCTCTCTGAAGTTGGGAGTTTGCTCCCTCATTGTAGTGAACTACTCTGGGCGACCCTTCCTCAATCTCTACTGGAATCATCGCCTCTATTCCGTATGCTAATCGGAAGGGGGATTCCTTCGTGGTGGAATGTGGCGTTGTTTGATATGCCCACAGGACCTGTGCAAGCTCTTCTGCCCAGGCTCCCTTTGCATCTTGTAATCTCCGTTTTAATCTGGCCAATATGACTTTGTTAGCAGCTTCGGCCTGCCCATTGGTTTGTGGATGTTCGACGGAGGTGTACTGGTGCTTTATATTCAAGTCGGCTACTAGTTTCCTGAAGCCTGCATCTGTGAATTGAGTGCCATTGTCTGTGGTTATTGAATATGGAACCCTGAACCTTGTGACAATGTTTCTATATAAGAATTTCTGGCTTCTTTGAGCGGTGGCATTGGCCAGGGGCTCTGCCTTGATCCACTTTGTAAGGTAATCTACCCCTACTATGAGGAATTTAACTTGTCCTGATCCCTGTGGGAATGGGCCGAGAAGATCGAGTCCCCATTTTGCAAACGGCCAAGGCGAGGTCACGCTGATGAGCTCTTCTGGCGGGGCGATGTGAAAGTTGGCATGTTTCTGACATGGTAGGCATGTCTTTACAAATTCTGTGGCTTCTTTCTGTAGAGTTGGCTAATAAAATCCCGCCCAGAGTACTTTTTTGGCGAGAGCTCGTGCTCCGAGATTATTGCCACAAATACCGCCGTGTATTTCTTCTAGCACTTCCTTTGTATTGGAGGTTGGCACACATTTTAGTAAAGGTGTTGAGATTCCTCTTTTGTACAGGATGTTATTTATGATGGTGTAGTACTGTGCCTCCCTTTTTAACCTCTTTGCCTCATTTTCTTCTGTGGGGAGCGTTCCTGTTCTGAGGTAGTTGGCTATAGGGGTCATCCATCCTTGGTCTTGACTTGTTATGGTCAAGACTTTTTCCTCTTCCGAGATTGACGGGTTCTGCAACATTTCCTGGATGAGGCTTCTATTGTTACCCCCTGGTTTGGTGCTGGCTAGTTTTGAGAGTGCGTCAGCTCGGGCATTTTGTTCGCGGGGTATGTGGCAGATCTTATACTCCCCAACTTGTCCGAGCTGTTCCTTGGTTTTATCCAAATACTTTTTCATGGTGGAATCTTTAGCTTGGTAGCTCCCTGTTATTTGTGATATGACCACTTGTGAATCGCTGTAAATGTTGAGTTTTTGAGCTCCGACCT
The DNA here is from genome assembly GCF_000816755.2 of Arachis ipaensis. Taxonomy (NCBI): domain Eukaryota; kingdom Viridiplantae; phylum Streptophyta; class Magnoliopsida; order Fabales; family Fabaceae; genus Arachis; species Arachis ipaensis. The sequence continues at coordinate 118,478,607 of NC_029789.2, read as the reverse complement.
CTTTAGCCAGCTTCAAACCAGCTAATAACGCTTCATATTCCGCCTGGTTGTTTGAGGCCGGGAACCCGAACTTGAGGGAGAGCTCAACCTGGGTTCCTTGGTTGCTTTCTATTATCACGCCCGCACCGCTTCCAGTTTTATTTGAAGAACCGTCCATATAAAGATTCCATTCTGTGGGAGTTTCTAGGGCATCTGTGAATTCTGCGATGAAATCGGCCAGATACTGTGATTTGATGGCCGTCTGAGCTTCATATTTGAGGTCAAACTCTGACAACTCGACTGCCCATTGTAGAATTCTGCCTGCTAAATCTATTTTCTGCAATATTCCTTTTATGGGCTGGTTAGTTCGAACCTTAATGGTGTGTTTTATCTTTTTAAACGGATATGAGAATAGGATTGTAGAGCTGCTGAGGCGGGCATGAAGGTCCGA
>NC_029789.2:118447570-118478152 GCF_000816755.2 Arachis ipaensis | reverse complement strand
TCTGACTAGTGCTGAGGCTATTGCCCGGCTCCCTACTGCGAGATATAATATGAGCGGTTCTCCTTCTCGTGGTCGAGATAGGATAGGTGGCCGTCCTAAGAATTCCTTGAAGTCTTTGAAGGCTTGCTCACATTCTGTCGTCCATTCGAACTGTTTTCCCTTTCTTAGAGTGGCATAGAAGGGGAGAGATCTTATCGCAGCTCCTGCTAAGAATCGGGATAGGGCGGCCAATCTCCCGTTGAGTTGTTGTACTTCTTTGACACAGGTTGGGGTCTTCATGTTGAGTATGGCTTGACATTTGTCTGGATTTGCTTCAATTCCCCTTTGTGTGAGCATGAAACCTAAGAATTTGCCTGCTTCTACTGCGAAGGTACATTTTGCGGGATTGAGCCGCATATTGTGTTTCCTTATGGTGTCAAACACTTGAGCCAAGTCGGATAATAATGTATCTTCGGTTTGCATTTTTATCAACATGTCGTCCACATAAACTTCCATAATTTTTTCGATGTGATCTGAGAAGACTTTATTCATTAGCCTTTGATAAGTAGCTCCTGCTTTCTTGAGACCGAAAGGCATCACGATGTAGCAGTAGTTTGCCTTTGGTGTTAAGAACGAGGTCTTTTCCTGATCTGGTGGGTACATGGGGATTTGGTTGTATCCCGAGTATGCGTCCATAAACGAGAGATATTTATATCCATAGGAAGCATCTACCAGAGCGTCAATGCTTGGAAGTGGGTATGGGTCTTTTGGACAAGCTTTGTTGAAATCGGTGTAATCGGTGCACATTCGCCACTTCCCATTCGACTTTTTCACCAAGACGACGTTGGCTAGCCATAGTGGGTACTTGACTTCTCTTATAAATCCGGCTTCCAGCAGTGCTTGTACTTGCTCTTCCACAGCCTGGGATCGCTCTGGCCCAAGCTTTCTTCGTCTCTGCTGCACCGGTCGAGATCCTGGATAGACCGCCAACTTGTGCACATTAGCTTAGGGTCTATGCCTGGCATGTCCGCGGCTTTCCATGCGAAGAGATCGACATTATCTCGTAAGAATTATATTAACAATTCTTTTAATCCTCCTTTGAGGATTGTGCCGATATTAGTTGTTTTTTTCGAGGTGTCCCCGATCTGAATTTTTTCTATCTCACCTTCTGGTTGGGGGCGAAGATCTTCTCGTCGTTGAACACCGCCCAACTCGATTGCGTGGAACTCTTCTCCTTTGCCTCTGAGATTTAGGCTTTCGTTATAACAGCGACGTGCCATCTTTTGGTCAGCTTTTATCGTGGCTATCCCTTTTGGCGTTGGAAACTTCATACATAGGTGTGGGGTCGAGACTATTGCGCCGAGTTGGTTGAGTGTTGTCCGACCTATGAGAGCATTGTAAGCTAAACTTACATTGACTACAATGTATTCTATTTTGAGGGTCCTGGATTGGTCTTCTTTTTCGAAGGTTGTATGTAGTGATATATATCCTAGTGGTCGAACCGGGGTATCTCCTAACCCGAACAGACTGTTTGGATATGCCTTAAGTTCTTTTTCTTCTAAGCCGAGTTTATCAAAGGCTGTCTTGAATAATATGTCGACAGAACTCCCTTGGTCTATTAAGGTGCGGTGTAGGTTGGCATTTGCCAATATGATGGTGATGACCATGGGATCGTCGTGTCCTGTGATGATGCCGGACGCGTCCTCTTTAGTGAATGTTATCGCTGGGATGTTGAGTGCTTCCTCCTCTCCTTCGATATGACATACTTCTTTGAGATACCTTTTGCGGGAAGATTTAGAGATCCCTCCTGCTGCGAATCCGCCATGTATCATGTGGACGTGTCTTTCTGGTGTCTGAGGTGATCGTTCTGCTCGTTCGGTATCTTCATCCCTTCGTCTTTTTCTTTGATCATCATCTCGGGTGGCCAGGAATCGATCTAATTTTCCTTCCCTCACCAATTTTTCTATGATATTTTTCAAGTCGAAGCATTCGTTGGTGGCGTGTCCTCTGACCCGATGATATTCACAATATTCCTTCCGATTTCCTCCTCCTCTTTTTCCTTTGAGGGGCCGTGCTGGGGGAATCTTTTCTGTATGGAAGACCTCTCTGTATATTTCGACTAGGGATGCTCTGAGGGGAGTATAATTATGGTATTTTTTAATTTTCTCCCCTTGTCGGTCTTCTTTCTTTTTGTCTTTATCTCGGTAGGGGTTCCCAGATTTTGAGGTTTCTCCTAATCGAGCATTTTCTTCCATGTTGATGTATTTTTCTGCTCGCTCCTGTACTTCGTCTAATGAGGTAGGGTACTTCTTTGATATAGATTGGCTAAATGGTCCCTCTCGTAGGCCATTGATGAGTCCCATGATGGCGGCCTCTGTTGGTAAGCTTTGTATGTCCATGCATGTTTTGTTGAATCTTTTCATGTAGTTGCAGAGGCTCTCCCGATCTCCTTGCTTGATCCCTAGTAGACTGGGGGCGTGCTTGGCTTTATCTTTCTGGATGGAGAATCTGGCCAGGAACTTTTTGGCCAGGTCGTCGAAGTTTGGGATGGACTTTGGAGGTAAGTTGTCGAACCATCGGATTGCTGTCTTTGTGAGAGTTGTTGGGAAAGCTTTGCAGCGAACAGCGTCTGAGGCGTCGGTAAGGTACATTCTGCTTCTGAAATTGCTGAGATGGTGGTTGGGATTTGTGGTGCCATCATATAAAGTCATATCTGGGAGTTTGAAGTCCTTTTTTGGTTTTCATGATCTCTCTGGTGAATGGATCCTATTCTTTACGTGAGCTTTCCTCAGGAGTGATCCGAGGGGCCTTCGATTTGAGATCGGCTTCCAATTGCTGTAATTTTTCTTCCAATTCTTGACATCGCCGTAACTCTCTTTGTAGATCCTTCCCGATTTCTCGTTGTTGTTGGGTTTCTTTTTCAAGTTGCTTCAAGCGATCTTGAAGTACTTCTATTGCCCCCGGGTTTGCTGGATTTTTGTCTCCGTTGGATTCCGGGGTGTCTTTTAGTGGGGTGTCCGCGTTTTTGTGCGGCGTTCTGTTTTCTAGATCTGAATCGTGATCGTTGTCATGGTTGTCCGCCATGGTGTTGGGATGACTTCCAGGTTCCCGGCAACGGCGCCAATGTTCCGAGGGTTACCTGAAACTGTAGGTCGATCTCGGACGAGATCCTCAGTGATGGTCGGAACCGATGTGTCCGGCTGGTGAATGGAGGCCAGAGCTGGTACGTCCAACTTGTTTGGACTTGGACGTGCTGCTGATCCTCTGTCACCGAAGGGTGAGGGGTACCTGCAAGAGACTCCGATGCTTAAGTTAGCATGGGTATTAAACAGGTGTTATGTAGAATCAAAGTATGAGTTATACCTGGGTGCTCCAGTGTATTTATAATGGTGAGATGTGACCTTTTTGATAAGATAAGTTAGTTATCTTATCTTATCTTTATCTTTGAGTTGAGGTCAGCGTATCTTTCAACGGAACCGCCTTCATCTCTATAGGCTTAGGCCGCCTTAGGATTCGGGTCGTGCTCCTCTGTTTGGGCCCTTAATTGGGCTCTTCTGTCGATTTGGCCGAGCTCTTTGAGAAAAGGTCGGATAGTCTGACCTGAAGAGGTTTGGTAGCTTTTTCTCGAATCATCCCAGGTCGGATAGCTCGACCCAGGGTATGAACAGCAACCATGCGTCGTGAACCAGGAGGCCAAGAGATACACACTCAAGCTATTGCAGATAGAATGGAAGTGGTTGTCAGGCACGCGTTCATAAGTGAGAATGATAATGATTGTCACGGGTCATCACATTCATCAGTTGAAGTGCGAGTGAATATCTTAGAGAAGAAGTAGGCGTGAATTGAATAGAAAAATAATAGTATTTGTATTAATTCATGAAGAACAGCAGAGCTCCACACCTTAATCTATGGGGTGTAGAAACTCCACCGTAGAAAATACATAAGTGAAAATAGTCTAGGCATGGCTGAATGGCCAGCCTCCAAGTCCAAGGTCTCAGGACTAAATGTCCAGAGATGTCAAAAGCTCGTAAAATAAATCTCTAAAAGTAGTTTTTATACTAAACTAGTAGCCTAGGGTTACAGAAATTGAGTAAATAAGTGCAGATAGTGCAGAAATCCACTTTCGGGGCCCACTTGGTGTGTTCTTGGGCTGGGCATTGAAGCTTTTTCGTGCTTAGGCTGTTCCTGGAGTTAAACGCCAGCTTTGGTGCCAGTTTTGGTGTTTAACTCCAATTCTGGTGCCAGTTTGGGCGTTTTACGCCAAGATATTTTAGGCTAACTTTTAACACCAGTTTGGGCCATCAAATCTCGAGCAAAGTATAAACTATTATATATTTCTAGAAAGCCCAGAATGTCTACTTTCTAACACAATTGAGAGCGCGCCAATTGGGCCTCTTTTGCTCCAGAAAATCCACTTCGAGTGTAGGAGGGTCAGAATCCAACAGCATCTGCAGTCCTTTTTCAGCCTCTGAATCAGATTTTTGCTCAGGTCCCTCAATTTCAGCCAGAAAATACCTGAAATCATAGAAAAACACACAAACTCATTGTAAAGTTAAAAAATGTGATTTTTTAATAAAAACTAATAAAAATATAATAAAAATTAGTTAAAACATACTAAAAACTATCTAAAAACAATGCCAAAAAGGGTATAAATTATCCGCTCATCACTTTGTTTTTCAACCACCTTCTGTGGTTGTTTTCTTTTTTTTCTCTCTTTTTTTTTCAATTTCTTCTTCTTCTCTGCGATACATAAGAACCAGCGCATAAGAAAAATTTTAAACAAATAGCAATGAACATCAGACAGAGATAGAAATTAACCAAAAATAGGCATTTCTAAAACTCACTGGTTTTTCAGATTCAGTTGGGCTTTCCGAATCCATCGAATTGCTCTGGTTTTGAGATTCACTTGTTGTTTTTGAATCCGTCGGAACAATTTTTTTTTTCACCAGCCTTTGTTGTCTTGTTCTTTTGGCCGGCAGTGTTTTTTCGATTCGGATTCGGAAAAAGTGTCTTTTTCCGAAGAAGAATCAACAACAACAACTTTCTTTTCTTTTTTCTTCCCTTTTCCTTTCTCTTTCCCCTTTAGAAAAGCTGTTTTCTTCTCCACCTTCTTTCTTTTTGTTTTTTCTCCTTTATTTACTTTTTATACAAAAGTCCCTAAAACACAAACTTATTTAGTTAGCAGAGTATTTTAGAAGCATCTGAAATGAGCAAATATGCTAACAATGAGGTGAATCAAAATGAGCAAATACACTGAAGTGAACACTATTCATGCGCTAAATAATACGTGATAAACATTCAATGATCAAGAAAAATATTTCTGGATGTACAATGATTCAAATGAACACACTAACAATCAGGTGAATCAAAATGAGAAACTCCACTGAACCGAACAACATTCATGTGCTGAATAAAACGTAATAAACATTCAATTATCAAGAAAAACATTTCTGCATGAACAAGGACGCAACTGAACACACTGACAATTAGGTGAATCAAAATGAGAAACTCCACAGAACCAAACAACATTCATGTGCTGAATAAAATGTGATAAATATTTAATCATCAAGTCCATATAATTTTTGTTTAATTTACCATTGTGTCGGTTGCTTCATGAGAAATCCGGTCGAGCCTCACCTTCTTTGTCCAGTTGGCCACCCACGGTGGCCCGGGAGCATCAGGTGCATCAAAGTGAGGGAATTTGGTTTCATGGAAATAAATCAGAATCAAAACAAAAACAAAGCTGTCAACGGACTATTTCTTTCCCTTTCTCTTGTTTTCGATTTCCTTCTTCAAAAAGCTAAGCACATGATTTGCCCAATCCCACTGTCGGATGTTGTCCACACAAAGAACATGCGGCTTATGGATCGGGGAGGCCATGCTTACCATCGTCAGCGGCAAGAAGCACTTCTGTATGAAGATGACAAAAGTCCTCCAGAATTTATATTTGTTCTCCTCCCCTTCAACACTCATATTGAGGACAAACTGATGAACAGATTTTTGACGGTTTAGAATTCCTCAATGAATTCTCGTTGCAAGTATAGTTTCTAAATCAACAAAGAATCCTTTCATGCAAAAAATTGTTTGTTATAAGTAACAAACCCCAAAAAAAATAATAACCGAAGTATTCAAACCTCGGGTCGTCTCTCAAGGAATTGCAGGGAAGTGTTCTTGTTATTGGTTATGGGACAAGTATTTTGGGGTTTTGGATAAAGGACAAGAAAATTAAATTGCAAGAATTAAACTAATAGCTAATAAAGCTCTTGGCAAGGTATGAGAACTAGAAGTCCTATCCTCATTATCCTTATCAATTGTGATGAGAATTGTCCATTGCTCCCACTTAGTTAACCTCTAACTATGAAGGAAAGTCAAGTGGATGAATTAACTTGATTCCACAAATCCTAGCCAAATCATGATAAAAGACTAGCTTTAGGGGCATTCAAGTCAATTAGCAACTTCTAATTATCAATCAACAAAAGAGTTTGATAATTCAAGAGTCTCCAATTACTCAACCAAAGCCAAGAGGAGAAAAATCTACTCTAACATCCTTTCAATCATTTAATCAAACACTTGGAAGACACATAAAAACAGAGAAAACTAGCAAGGAATATTAAATCTAAACAACCAATTGCAAGCATCAGTGATAACAAATAAAGGAAGAAGCAATAAACATGAAATACCTCAAATTGCATTAAATAGAAAAAATCTAACTTGAGAATTCATAGACTAAATTGGCAACATAAAGTAATCAACAAAGGAAACAAATAAACTAGAATGCTAGAACAAATAAGAGTAGGAGAGAAACTAAATTGAAATAGAGTAGAAATCTAAAATTGAAAATAGCTAAACCTAAGAATCCTAAAACCTAGAGAGAGGAGAGAGCCTTCCTCTCTAGAAAACTACATTTAAAACCTAAAATTATGTGAATGAAAGTTATTTTTAATGAATGAATGATTCCCCCACTCTGCAGCCTCTAATCTGTGTTTTTTGGGCTTGGAACTGGGCCAAAAGGAGCCCAGAAATCCCCTCAGCGTCTTCTGCAATTTCTGCACGTGGCGCATGTCACGCGTCCGCGTCTGTCACACTTACGCGTCGCCTACGCGTACTTTTGTCGCTGCTAGCTTCTCAAAACTTCATTTTCTTGCGTTCCTTCCACTTTTGCATGTTTCCTTTCCATCCACTAAGCCATTCCTGCCCTATAAAGCCTGAAAACACTTAACACACAGACCACGACATCGAATGGTAATAAAGGGTAATTAAAATTGACAGTTTAAAGGCCTAGGAAACATGTTTTCAACTATATCACATATGTGAATGAAAGTTATTTTTAATGAATGAATGATTCCCCCACTCTGTAGCCTCTAATCTGTGTTTTTTGGGCTTGGAACTGGGCCAAAAGGAGCCCAGAAATCCCCTCAGCGTCTTCTGCAATTTCTGCACGTGGCGCATGTCACGCGTCCGCGTCTGTCACACTTATGCGTCGCCTACGCGTACTTTTGTCGCTACTAGCTTCTCAAAACTTCATTTTCTTGCGTTCCTTCCACTTTTGCATGTTTCCTTTCCATCCACTAAGCCATTCCTGCCCTATAAAGCCTGAAAACACTTAACACACAGATCACGACATCGAATGGTAATAAAGGGTAATTAAAATTGACAGTTTAAAGGCCTAGGAAACATGTTTTCAACTATATCACAGAATTAGGAAGGAAAATGTAAAACACACAATTTATATGCATAAGTGTGAGAATAAGGATAAAATTCGCTCAATTCAATATAAAATAAACCGTAAAATAGCGGTTTATCAATTTCCCCACACTTAAACATTATCATGTCCTCATGCTAAGCTCAAGAGAAGCTATAAAGGAGTGAAGAGGAATGGTAAAACTTATTAAATGCAACCTATCTATATGAATGCAACTATATGTAAAATACTTCTACCTACTTGGTTAAAAGTAAACAAATTCTCTAAAACAAACATAAATCAGATTCCACTAATTCAAATCACACAATAAGAGACAAGTAAACTTGTAAGATGATAGCTCATGAAAGCCGGGAACACCGAATCAAGCATTGAACCCTCACTGGAAGTGTATATGCACTCTAATCGCTCAAGTGTCTAGGGTTAATTCACTCTAATCTCCTCTAGTCATACTTTCTAAAACTTTGTTCTTCATCTAACCAATCAACAAATATTTAATGTACAAATGCAAACATCATAAGGGCTTTTTAAGGTTGTAATGGGGCTAAGGTAAGGGTGAGGATACATATATGACCAAGTGAGTTATACTTTGAATCTTTGACTAACCTAAATTCTCACCTAACACATACATACTCTATATAATTCTAAAATCATGCCTAGCTACCAAAAATCTCACTTTTGTATATTTCACATACTCATGCATCAATTTTTAATTCTATCACATGTACATTGATCTTTTTATTGAACTTAGCATTGGGGTGATTTTATCCCCTATTCATTTATTTCTTTTCTTTTCTCTTTTTATTTGTTTTTTTTCGTTTTTTGTTTTGTTTTTTTCTTTTTTTTCATAAATAAAAACATAATATATCAATGCATATGATTTTTTCTGATTTCACATGAGCAAGCACCCAAATTTCTAATATTTGTCAGTAAAAACACAACACATTCTCATCAACCTAAGTTCCCACATTTCCCCACACTTAGTTGACACACACTATCTTGAGCTAACCAAAGATTCAAATCGGGTAATTAATTATTTTTCCGCTTAAGGCTAGTGATGTGGTAATATAAAGAACAAATGGGGATTAAAAAGGCTCAAAGTAGCAAACAAAGGTAAATGAAATGATGGGCTATTTAGGATAAGTGAGCTAATAACAAATGATGGCCTCAATCATATGTATGCATGAATATACACTAAACAATGGACATATAGAATGGAACAAACTATAGATTGCAATCATAGAGAAGAAAACACACAAGAATAAAAATCATGGTTAAATAATGTAACCATATAATCAAGCTCAAAATCTCACAGGTTGTGTGTTCTTAGCTATAAACCATGTTCCAAATTATAATCTTCAAATAAGTTTAACAAAAAAGTTTTAATTTAAATTAGTGAAATGCTATAAAAAGAGTCTTGAAAAAGAACTATTAACTCCAACCAAGTAGTGGTAGAAGAACATGCACAACATCAAACAAATATGCAATCAAACATGCAAATGCAACAACTAATTTAACAAGGAAAATTAAATATTGGTGTTGAAATAGGAAATAACTAACCCACGGAAGTCGGTATCGACCTCCCCACACTTAAAGATTGCACCGTCCTCAGTGCATGCTAAGATGTGCAAGTGGATGGGTGGCTCCAACTGACGCTTTTCTCTCCAAAGAATGTCCGTAGGGACTTGTTTGTCGTCCCATATAGAAGTTCTTCCTTTTCCTTCTCAGTGGCCATCCTGAAAGAAGAGAAAAGGGAAGAAAAGTAACCCAGAAATAAAGATAAAAAAACAAATAAAATATGAGTAGGTTAATGCCAAATAATGAGGGTCTCAGCTACATTGTAGCTACAACATGTAAGTGAGAAAATAATAGAAGCAAATGACATATCAATAGTGCAAAAATTGCAACAATGGGGAAGAGAGTGTGGGTAATGCAAGATAGTATAAATGCATATCAATGCAAATGGAATGCAAGTATCATAAAAGATTAGCATTGACTTACGAATAATAATACCCAATCAGAATAAAACAAGTCATAAAGCACCAGAATAATGCAAGAGATATTCAACAGTTGAGCAAGAAAATTCAACACCGAAGAAAAAAGTATCAAATTTAGAAAAGAAAATGAAAGCATGCACAAAATTAAAATACAACGAGTAGAAGTATGCAAATGCAATAAGAAAAATAGAATGAAAGAGAATAAGGATGAGAAGTTAAAGAAATGAAGAAGAAGAAAGTAAGAAAAGAGGAGGGAAAGAAGGAGAAAAGAGAGAAGAAAGAAGTAAGAAATGAAAAATAGGGTGCGACGCGCGCACATGCAAGTAAATGATTGGTTATGGGACAAGTATTTTGGGGTTTTGGATAAAGGACAAGAAAATTAAATTGCAAGAATTAAACTAATAGCTAATAAAGCTCTTGGCAAGGTATGAGAACTAGAAGTCCTATCCTCATTATCCTTATCAATTGTGATGAGAATTGTCCATTGCTCCCACTTAGTTAACCTCTAACTATGAAGGAAAGTCAAGTGGATGAATTAACTTGATTCCACAAGTCCTAGCCAAATCATGATGAAAGACTAGCTTTAGTGGCATTCAAGTTAATTAGCAAGTTCTAATTATCAATCAACAAAAGAGTTTGACAATTCAAGAGTCTCTAATTACTCAACCAAAGCTAAGAGGAGAAAAAACTACTCTAACATCCTTTCAATCATTTAATCAAACACTTGGAAGGTACAACATAAAAACAGAGAAAACTAGCAAGGAATATTAAATCTAAACAACCAATTGCAAGCATCAATAATAACAAATAAAGGAAGAAGCAATAAACATGAAATACCTCAAATTGCATTAAATAGAAAATTAAATCTAACATGAGAATTCATAAACTAAATTGGCAACATAAAATAATCAACAAAGGAAACAAATAAACTAGAATGCTAGAACAAATAAGAGTAGGAGAGAAACTAAATTGAAATAGAGTAGAAATCTAAAATTGAAAATAGCTAAACCTAAGAATCCTAAAACCTAGAGAGAGGAGAGAGCCTCCTTCTCTAGAAAACTACATCTAAAACCTAAAATTATGTGAATGAAAGTTGTTTTTAATGAATGAATGATTCCCCCACTCTGCAGCCTCTAATCTGTGTTTTTCGGGCTTGGAACTGGGTCAAAAGGAGCCCAGAAACCCCCCCAGCATCTTCTGCAATTTCTGCACGTGGTGTATGTCACGCGTACGCGTAAGTCACGTGTATGCGTAAGTCATGCTATGCGTCGATGTGTAAAAATCCTTGTCACGTGTACGTGTCTATCACGCGTACGCGTTGCTTGTCTTCTGCGCCAGTCACGCGTACGGGTCGCTGCTAGCTTCTCAAAACTTCATTTTCTTGCGTTTCTTCCACTTTTGCATGTTTCCTTTCTATCCTCTAAGTCATTCCTACCCTATAAAGCCTGAAAACACTTAACACATAGATTACATCATCGAATGGTAATAAAGGGTAATTAAAATTGACAGTTTAAAGGCCTAGAAAACATGTTTTCAACTATATCACAGAATTAGGAAGGAAAATGTAAAACATGCAATTTATATGCATAAGTATGAGAATAATGGATAAAATCTACTTAATTCAATACAAAATAAACCGTAAAATAGCGGTTTATCACAGACATTGTCAAAGATGCCAACGTAACACATTTGAAGCTGTCGATTACCTCCTTGTCTGCCACATTCATTCTACCGTAATCAACCTTTTCAAGAAAATGGTTTCCTACAATATTTTAATAGTAACAAATCAGCGAAAAAGGCTCAGTTTAATTTTTTGTACCCAAATAAACCTAAATTAAAGGAAGCAATGAACAAAAAATAAGCAGAAAGTGAAAAGTGTATTACCTCCGTGGTTTATGCCCAACGCAGCTACTACCTTGTTAGGTGTTATGTATATTTTTTTCATGGAGAGTTTTTAGGCATCCATGATAGTCATCATAACAAGCAACTAATTCTCTCAAGAGGCTATGAAAGACGTTTATTTCCGGGACATGTGCCAGCGCACCAAATCCCATTTCTTTAACAATATCTTTCTTTTCTTGACTCATTTCCTTGAACACCTTTGCTATTGCCTTTGTCTAGCATCTATAATCATGAGTTTCTGCAAGGTTTCGAAGCAGAATGTCACAATATATTTGTAATACAAAATAGATTTTATTCGAATGAAAGCAGATAAATATATTTAATGTGTGCATATGCTTACGTTATAGTGCAGCTTCTCCTTCTTTGTCACCATTGTCTTCTTCATTTTTGCTGTAAGGACGAAAAAATTTGGTCAATACTTCACTCAATACACCGACAAGAACAAGCATGCATATTTTAATCAAGTGAATGAAAATGTCCCAGCCCACTGAACCGAACTCCTTTGATGTACTTAATAAAACATGATAAATAATGAAACAACTAAAAAAGCATTTCTGCATGCAAAAGAACCTATCTGAACACACTAACAATCAAGTGAATCAAAATAACCAACTCCACTGAACCGAACGCCATTCATGTGCTGAATAAAACGTGATAAACATTCAATCAGCAAGAAAATCATTTTTGTATGCAAAAAGACTCAACTGAACACATTAACAATCAAGTGAATAAAAATGACCAACTTCACTGAACTAAACACCATTTATGTTCTGAATAAAACATGACAAACATTCAATCATCAAGAAAAATATTTCTGCCTACCAAAGGACTCAACTGAATACACTAACAATCAAGTGAATGAAAATAACCAACTCCATTGAACCCAACGCCATTCATGTGATGAATAAAATGTGATGGACATTCAATCAGCAAGAAAATCATTTTTGCATGCAAAAGGATCCAACTGAACAAACTAACAATCAAGTGAATGAAAATAACTAACTCCACTGAACCGAATACTATTCATGTGCTGAACAAAACGTGATAGACATTCAATCATCAAGAAAAATATTTCTGCAGGCAAAAGGACTCAACTCAACACACTAACAATAAAGTGAATGAAAATGAGTAACTCCACTGAACCGAGCAACATTCATGTGCTGAAGAAAACGTCATAAATATTCAATCATCAAGAATAGTAATTCTCCATGCAAAAGAAGTCAATTGAACACACTAACAATCAAGTAAATCAAAATTACCAACTCCACTAAACTGAATGAAAATAAGAACACATTTCATTCCAAGCCCTAGTTACACTGTAAAAATGGAATCAGAATACGTTCATCTACTAAACGAAGCAACTCAATCCAGTAAACCTAAAATGCAACTAGGAGAAATGCGAGATTGCAAGATTTTAAATGACCAGTAGTTTTTTTCATACCTTTCGCAGTCTCTATTGCTATTTTCCTTCGTTTTTGCTTCTTCCTTCCGAAATCTTCTCGCGATTCTTCTCCAGTAGCGGTTTTCGCAGAGAAGACAAGTGAAGTTTGAGTGATTTTGAGAGAGATTTGAACTTCTCCTGTAGCGGTTTCAATGTTGAAGAAGGAAGTTTTTTTTTATAATGAAGCGTGAATAAATATTAACGTTTCGTGTGTTTGGACGCGTGGAAGTCACGTTTCATTTAATAAGATTGGTATTTTTTGGTATTGATCCAGTTTGGATGGATTTTTTTTCGGTTGGTCAGGTTCCAGACGGATCAGGTGAGACTCCTGGGTGAGAAGATGGGTCTAGCCTTTATCTGGGTCTAGGGCAAGAGATGTTGAAGCTGCTGGCTTCCCGAGCTCTTTGTGAGGTGAATGAGGGGATGGCCACCTGCAAGGACACTCCGACGCTCAGTTCAGAAGGGTGCGCAGGTGGTGTGTAAGAAGGGAATAAAGTGACGTACCTTGGGGGAGGGGTAGGACCCTCCCCCTTTATACCCTATCAGTAGGACGGGCCCCACGAGGAATGCCCCCCTTCCTGGAAGCTTCCTGCCGCCCAGTTGTCAGACAGCTGGCGACAGGAGAACGTGTTCGGGTCGTAGGTCGGGCGGGTTGCGTGTGTTAACCCAACCGCGTAGACCTGGACACTCGTAAACCGGGTCGACCGTTCCGCCAGCTGGGCTGGGCCACAATAGTGCCCCCAACGCGCCAACTATGGCCGTGTGCGCCGTTGGTGGTGCGTTCTGTCTTCTCCGGCATGTTTAGTCTCTTCATCAGTCGCCCGTGGCAAGGTCGCGCCTCCTGCACATGCGTAAGGCTGTTCGCTACTGGGAGGCATCCCTTGTCGCCTCGTTCTTTGCGCTGAGCATTTAATGCTCTTAATGGATAATTTAAAATCCCGCGAGAAAAGACAATTTTGCCCCTGCCCTTCGCGCTCCTCAGAGTTGGTTTCTTTGGTAGTTTTCATTTGGTTTCATCATATTTTCATTGCATTGCCGTTGCATCTTCTCTGCTCTCTCCTCTTCCTTCCCTAAATCCTTACTGTGAGCCACTGCTTTTGCGTTTCTTGGATTGTTATCAACTCTTTGATTTCCCTCAGCCATCATCACCATCTCGGTATGCCTCATACTCTCTGTGCTGGTATTGATGTGATGTTGTTTATTTTCTTGCTTTTGCATGCACGTTGCATTTTTCACATGGATTATACCTCTGCTAATGTTTTAGCGTTAGGTAGATACTGTAGGAGGGTTACCATTCTAGGATTTTGTTTTTCTGGCCTCATTTTGATGATTATAGTTACTGGATAGGCAAACTCTAGCTTTTGATAGTGACATTGTAGTTTCTGGTAGTACTGCCGACCTCCCTACCTTCTAGACTGATTTTGAGTGGTGCCCCCACTATAGGTATGGCCCAGCGTCCCGTCGTGAGGGTTGTGAGACCGGCTCCCTACGACCGATATGCGTGGGTGACCTCAGATGTAAAGGAGACCCCAAACTAAATGTCCCTGGAGGAGCTTACCGAGTTTCGGCGGAACGACTATCTTTACGGCGGGACTGATGAGGAAGCTAACTATGAAGTTTTCACCCCTGCCGACAACAAAAGGATATTCCAGCTAAACTTGCATTCTCCCCACGTCCCCGACTGGATGTGGTTACAAAAGGCCATGGTCACTCGCCTGGGAATTTGTCTCCCCTTTTCCCCTTTCCAGATGGCGCTACTCAATCGTTGTGACGTGGCGCCATCCCAATTGCATCCGAACAGCTGGGCTTCCATCCACTGTTTCGAGATGGTTTGCGAACATTTGGAGCTGCCGGTCTCCGTTGAAGTATTTTTGTTTTTTTTTTTTTACTTTGACAAATCCTTCTAAGGAAGGGAGGGCCAAAAAGGGCTTCATGTCCTTCTGGGCAGCCCAAGGCCGGAGGATCTTCGGCGTGTTTGAAGATTCTTACCATGATTTTAAGGATAAGTACTTCAAGGTCCGCCCGCCCGAAGGTCGGCATCCCTTTTGGTTGACGCTAGAAGGGGAACGTCGCATACCGACGTACTGGAGTTTTGGGGCAGGGGCTAACGCCTTTACTAAGATAACGTATAAAGAGTTGTCCCCAGAGATCAAGAGGGTTGCCGACGTCTTGTTGGCTATTTTTGGGAAGAACCTTGGTAACCCCCATCTTCTTATGGGTGACCGGGATATGGCCAGGAATTATATACGTGAGTAGCCATCTAGTGATTTGCCTGTGCTTACATATTATTTTGGTTTATCTGCCCGATTTGACGGTTAACTGATTTTTGTGTTTCATTGCAGTGTCAATGTCTGCCGAGGTGACTGGACTTGAGGGCTTATTCAACACCTTCTTGGCTGGTAGTGAGGACGACTCCGCTACCCCCGCTCAGGAGGTGCCTCCTGAGGATACCGTCAACCCGAAGGTTCAATCCCATTAGGATACCGTCAACCCGGAGGTTCAATCCCAGCCCTCCCAAGGGGAGATGGCCGGCACTAGTACTGGAGTGACTCCTCGTCCTGAGGTGGAAGTTGAACCGGAGCCCCAGGAAGAGGCAGACTTGGAGGAAGAGGTGGTTGTCATTGACAACCCAAGGAAGACGAAGCCATCCTCCAGTCCTGAGGGGGTTCTTACCGTCATGGAGAAGAACTTTGATGCCAGAAACTTTATCGATTCCCAATTACTTCCTGGCACGGAGAACTTCTTCTTTGGTGGGGACCTCTTTTCTCAAGCGAGGTGGATGTATCGCACTCTACTCAGGGGGCCGCCATAGCAAGAAAGGCTGACTCTGCCTTGGCGGGGACCCGATCTCTTGAGGTGAAGCTTGAATTTCGGTCAAGGCTAACGCCAGATACAGAGAGGAGGTGAAGTTGCTTCAGGAGCAGCTTGCGGCTGCCGAGGAGAAGGCCAAGTCAGCCGAAGAGAAGGCTAAGGTTGCTGACAAGAAGTTGAAGACCACGGAGGAGAAAGTGAAGACCTCTGATGCTGCCGTGGCCCGCCTTACTAAGCGGGAGCTTATCTTGGAAGGTCAACTTAACTCTTCTCAAGGTCGGCTGGCTGAACTGGAGAAGGAGCGTGACGAGGCGCTTTCCTCGATCAAGACATCTCAAGCTGAGACTGCTGAATTCAAGAAGAAGTATAGAGAGACCGTAAAGCAAGGCAAGAATGCCATCCTGATGACCTAGGAAGCTCTCAAAGCTCAAGTAAAGCTGCTATATCCCGACTTCGACACCTCGGCTGTTGGCGTCTTCAAGACTATCAAGGATGGCAAGATCGTCGACATGCCGAAGAAGTAACTTGTGCTTTTCTAATTTGTGAACTTTGTCATCTTGTAACTTGTGAACTTTGTAATTTCTGGATTGCTTTTGTTGAAAATGTTAGCCTTTTGGTCGGCTTGTAATTACTGTTTGTTTTCTGCGGAGTCGGTAATACCCTTATACTGTATTTTGTTACCGTTATGTTGGTATTGGCTACTTGCTTAGATTCGTTTACCGTTATGTTGGTAACTGTCGAAGCCAGGTCATGGCTTTTATTGTTGTTACAGCCGCTTATTATGGTGTATTACTTTGATGGTTCCCGGGGTGATCAATCCCGGGCTACCGTGTCGCCGTGGTGTTTCTTAGACATAACAAACTCGTTAATAATATAGAATATAGAAGGAAAGAGAATTCATCATAAAGTGAACATTAATCGATAACTGGTCAGACACATAACGAAATAAGTGATTGACAAGGGTAAATGATTTAACATAAGGTAATGCGGATCTTACTGGACCTGGCAGGCCGTCCAGTCGGTGTTCTTGGCCTAGGAATAGAACCTTCTTAAGTTGCCCGCGTTTCATGTTCTCGGGACTTATTTGCCGTCCAGTCGTTCCAACCTGTAGGCGCCTTTGCCGATTACCTCTTTTACCCTGTATGGGCCTTCCCAGTTGGCCGCCAACTTCCCTTCTCCCGGGGTCGGGGGTCCAATGTCGTTACGCCATAAAACCAGGTCATTTTGCTTGAATTCCCTCTTGAGTACCTTGGCGTTGTAGCGCAGGGCATCCTCTGTTTTAATGCCGTTTTCGACAAGTGGGCCATCTCCCTAGCCTCGTCTGCTAGGTCTTTCTCCACGGCCTCTTCGATTCCTCCCAATATCAGCCGCGGGCTCGGCTCACCAATCTCCACAGGAATTATTGCGTCTACCCCATAAGTGAGGCGGAAAGGGGTCTCTCCGGTAGACGATTGCTGGGTGGTGCGGTAGGACCAGAGGACCGAGGCTAACTCGTCTGCCCATGCTCCTTTCTTGTGGTCAATTCGCTTTTTGAGGCCATGTAAGATGACTTTGTTAGCAGCCTCGACTTGGCCATTGGTTTGGGGGTGTTCAACTGACAAGAACCTCTGCTTTATGCCCAAGCCGGCTAGGAATTCTCTGAACTTCTTATCAGCAAACTGGGTGCCGTTATCCGAGACGACGACCTCTGGGATCCCAAATCTGGTTATCACTTGCCTCCACATGAACTTTCGACAGTTGGCCGATGATATGCTGGCTAATGGCTCGGCTTCCACCCACTTAGTGTAGTAGTCGATGGCGACAAGTAAGTACTTCACCTGCCTGGGCCCTACCGAGAATGGACCCAACAGGTCGACTCCCCACTTCGAAAATGGTCGGGAGGCCATCAGGAGGCTAAGTTCTACTGTCGGCGCTTTGTGGAAGTTGGCGTTCTCCTGACACCTCTTGCATTTCTCCACGAACGCTTTGGAGTTCGCCATCATCGAAGGCCAGTAGTAACCAGCCCTGACAAGTTTTCGGGCTAGAGCCTTTCCCCCAATGTGGTGGCCGCAACATCCTTCGTGCACTTCGCGTAGGATGTAGTCCGTTTGGTCGGGATGCAGGCACTTCAGTAGGGGTTGGCTAAGCCCTTTTTTAAATAATTGGCCCTGTATTATGGTGTACTTGGCTGCTTCTCTTCTTAGCCCTCTTGCTGTTTTATCGTCACTATGGAGCTTACCGTTCTCCAAGAAATCGGTAATCGCGTCCATCCATGAGGGGCTTGAGCGGACAAGGTGCAAGGTCACTGCCGGTTCCTTCATCAAGCCTTGGATGAGGGAACGGTTGCACGTTCCCGGCTTCATGCTTGCCAGCTTTGATAAGAGGTCGGCCCTTGTGTTTTTCTCCCTAGGGACGTGCCGTACGGTGACCTCGTCAAATTCCTTGCTCAGCCTGTTGACTTGCTCCAAGTACTTCTGCAGCAGTGAATTCCTAGTTTGGTATGTCCTATTGACCTGTGACGTGATGATTTGGGAGTCATTACACACTTCTATTGTTGTGGCCCCGACCTCTTTTGCCAACTGGAGGCCACCCAGGAGGGCCTCGTATTCTGCTTGGTTATTGGATACAGGAAAGTCGAACTTGATCGACTGCTCGTACACGGCTCCGGTGGGACTTTCCAATATGATTCCTGCTCCTCCGAACGTTTGGTTGGAGGCTCCATCTACGTGGAGCTTCCACCGTATGTTCGGTTTCTCGGGATGATCCCTTGTCACCTCAACTAGGAAGTCTGCCATTGCCTGGGCCTTAATGGCATGTCTAGGCTCGTACTGCAGATCATATTGGGACAGCTCAATTGCCCAGGCCATCATCCAGCCCGACAGGTCGGGTTTTTGCAATATCTGCCGGATCGCCTGGTCTGTTCTAATTGTTATTGGGTGCCCTTGAAAATACTGCCGAAGCCTGCGGGACGAGGTCAGCAACGCGTAAGCCAGCTTTTCTAACTTGCTATATCTCAACTCCGCCCCTTGCAGCACTTTGCTTACAAAGTAAACCGCCTGCTGGACCTTCCCCTCTTCTCGTAACAAGACGGCCGCCAAAGCCTCGTCTGTTACTGCCAAGTACAGGAATAGCATTTCCCCATTCTTGGGCTTACCGAGGATTGGTGGTGATGAGATAATTCTCTTGAAGTGATTAAAGGCTTCCTCGCAAACCGGGGTCCATTCAAACGCTATCCCTTTCTTCATCAGATTGAAGAAAAGGAGGGCCTTGGCAGCCGACGCGCCGAGGAACCGAGATAGCGCGGTTAACCTTCCGGCAAGTCTCTGCACGTCCTTTACGCTTCCCAGGCTTGTCATTCATAAGATCGCCTCACACTTTTCCGGATTAGCTTCTACCCCTCTCTGGGTTATCATGAATCCCCGGAATTTTTCGGCCTCCATGGCGAAGGCGCACTTGAGCGGATTTAACCTCATATGGTGTCGCCAAAGAGCTACGAACACGCTCTCCAGGTTACCAATGAGGTCGTCGGCCCTGACGGTCTTGACTAGGATGTCGTTCACGTAGACCTCCACCGTCTTACCGATGAGGTCGCAGAATATCTTGTTTATCAGTCTTTGGTACGTGGCTCCCGCGTTCTTCAGCCCAAACGGCATAACCTTGTAGGAATACGTTCCTCCTGGAATTATGAACGCCGGCTTTTTTTTCATCCGGTTGATGCATCAGGATCTGGTTATACCCAGAATAGGCGTCCATGAAGCTCAAGTACCGATAACCCGAGGCTGCGTCTACCAGTGCATCAATATTAGGGAGGGGGAAGGAGTCCTTGGGGCAAGCTTTGTTGAGGTCAGAGTAGTTTACACACATTCTCCACTTCCCGCTAGTTTTCCTAACCAAGACAACGTTTGACAGCCATGTTGAGTACTCCAGCTCCCGGATGAATCCCGCTTGCAAGAGGCCGGCCGTCTGTCTAGCCACTTCATCGGCTCTTTCTTGAGACATCTTCCTCCTCTTCTGAGCTATCGGCTTAGCGTCCGCTCTGACCACAAGGTGGTGCGACATGATGTTGGGGTCAATACCCAGCATGTCGGCTGGCGTCCATACAAACAGTTCGCCGTTTTTCTGAATTACTGCCACCAATGGCTCCTTTACTTCATAGGGGAGGTTCCTGTTCACGAAGGTGAACTTTTCCTCTGAGTCACCGACCCTGATTTTCTCGAGGTCTCCCTCAGGCTCTGGCCTAGGCTTGTCCTCAACTCTTGCATCCAAGTCGGCCAAGAAGACCCCGGCTGCTTCCTTGGATTTCTTCCTTAGGGAGAGGCTGGCGTTGTCGCATGCGACTGCCGTTTCTAAATATCCCTTGATGGATCCAATCGACCCATTATCAGAAACAAACTTCATTACCAGTAACTTAGTATAGATTACTGCTCCAAGTTCATTGATGGTTTTTCTTCCCATTATGATGTTATAGGCTGTGGAGTCCCTTAGGACAACGAACTCCGCCATTACGGTCCTCCTTTCTAGATCCCTGCCTATGGAGACTGGTAAAGAGATTATCCCGTCTGGCTTGATGAAGTGGTCTCCGAGACCGACCACACCGTGCTGGTGGGTCTTCAGGTCGACATCTCGTAGACCTAAGGCATCAAATACATTGCGGAACATGATGTTCGAATCCGCGCCGGTATCCACTAGGATTCACTTAACCAATCCGGTTCCTACCCTAGACGTGATCACCAAAGGAGGGTTTTCTTGCATGCTTTCAATCCACTGGTCTTTAGGTCCAAACGAGATTAGTGGTGCTTTCCTGGGGGGAGGTGTGGTGCTGGACGAGGATACTGCCAAGACTTTGGCGTCCTTTTTGCACGCCGACATTGACCTGGGGCGGCATCCCTTCCGACTACAACGTTCACCACCGTGAGTCCCCGTTCGCTTTCTTCCTCAAGTTCCCTCCTTCGTCTCATGGCTCTGTCCTTATCCTCGGGTCGATCCCCATCTCGCCTCCTCGGCTCTCTTATAAGATGGGACAGTTCTGCCAGCTTGCCATCCCGGATTGCCTGTTCTAAGGCGTCTTTGAGATCAAAACAGTCTCGGGTCTTGTGACCAAAACCCTTATGGTAATCGCAATAGAGGCTCTTGTTTCCTCCGGTCCTATCCTTGAGAGGTCGGGGCTTCGACAAAATACCCTTATCGGCTATTTGTTGATAGACCTCCACAATTGGAGCGGCTAGGGGGGTGTAATTGGTGAACTTGCCGACCCGGGGGAATGGCCTGGAGCTTTTAGCTGGGACTCCGTCTTTGGAGTGTTCCTTAAGCCTTTCTCCGCTGCCGTGTTGGCGGGTATGGTTGTAAGCGGGCTGCCACTTGTTGGCCGCCATGACCTGGCTTACTTCCTCATCATTGATGTACTCCCTGGCTACGTTCTGGATTTCCTGCATTGTCCAAACGGGCTTGGTGGTAAGGTGTTTCCTGAAATCCTCGTTCAATAACCCGTTGGTCAGACATAGGCTGGCTACCGAATCGGTTAGGCCGTCAATCTCCAAACACTCGTCGTTGAATCTGTCCAGGTACTTCTGAGTCGGCTCGCCGGTTCTTTGTGTTACTCCTAACAGATTGATCGGGTGTTTCTCTTTAGCGATACGCATGGTGAACTGAGCCAGGAAGGCACGACTAATGTCGGCGAATGCAGTTATGGAGCCCTGAAGGAGGGCATTGAACCAACGAATCGCCGATCCTGCTAAAGTTACGGGGAAAGCGCGGCACCTTACTTCATCGCCTACCCCTTCCAGGTTCATTCTGGCTTCAAAGGCCGTTAGATGCTCCTGGGGATCTTGAGTCCCATCATACCTCATATCTGTTGGTTTGTTAAAGTGCTTCAGTAACTGGACTTCCAAGATCGAGTGGTGGAAGGGGGTTGCTCCCATGACCACTGGTTGTCGCCTTTTCCTCGTTCTTTCTCGACTGTCATCCCTGTGTAGTCGGCTTCTTCTTGATCCCTGCCTGTTGTCTTCTTGCCGTGGTCGGCTTCTCCTTAATCTTTCTCTACTGTCTTTTTGGTCGTCTTCTACGGCCTCTCTCATCGGTGATCCGGAGTAAATCACAGGATCTCGTCGTCTCCTCGACACCTCCCTACTTTCCTGGCTCTCAGACTTTGTCTGGGGGCTTGGAGTACGCCTGGAGCGACTTCTTCGGAGACTTCTTTCTCTCCTTTGAGGAGATCAGGAACGCTCTTGATTGGGAGTCGGCTGATGGCACTCTCTGCTGGCCACTTCCCGTTCTAGGTTTTGCACTCTGTGGCGTAGTTCTTGTATTATTCTTGCACTATCACTGCCTGCTCCTCCAAAGGGTCGTCTCTCGGGTTGCCGCGGGGGGATATGGTGCGCTCGTGAGTGGGAGCGCCTGTGGCTACCCTACTGCCTCTGGGGTCCGCCCCCTCCCTGCGGGGCTCGCCTCCATCGTCCGCCCCTACTATGCCCAGAAAATAGTCCATGTCCCCACAGACGGCGTCAATGTTCGATTGGTCAGGTTCCGAACGGATCGGGTGAGACTCCTGGGTGAGAAGATGGGTCTAGCCTTTATCTAGGTCTAGGGCGAGAGATGTTGAAGCTGCCGGCTTCCCGAGCTCTTCGCGAGGTGAAGGACGGGGTGACCACCTGTAAGGACACTCCGACGCTCAAGTCAGAAGGGTGCGTAGGTGGTGTGTAAGAAGGGAATAAAGTGACGTACCTTGGGGAGAGGGGTAGGACCCTCCCTCTTTATACCCTGTCAGTGTCAGTAGGGCAGGCCCCACGAAGAATGCCCCTCTTCCTGGAAGCTTCCTACCCCCCAGCTGTCAGACAGCTGGCGACAGGGGAACGTGTCCGGATCGTAGGTCGGGCGGGTTGCGTGTGTTAACCCAACCGCGTAGACTTGGTCACTCGTAGGTCGGGTCGACCATTCCGCCAGCTGGGCTGGGCCGCAACAAATTTAAATAAAAAATTATATAAATGCGTAGCATGACTGTTATCTTTATTAATTATCAAATGTTAATCTAAGATATATGAAGTTAACATTTGTGTGAGCATTTTTTATCACTAGAGATTTTTAAAGTTATAAAAAAAATTAGATATATCTAAAACTTTAAAATCTCATATGGTTTGAAAAGGGAAACAAAATATGTCATATAAGCGTGTGAGTATATCTCTCTTGAAGCATACGTGTTTTGATGAATGAATGTGGGAAGCTTAATTATCATCCCTACTATCTAAAACAATACCATGAGCCATGGTGAGTGTCGGGAGCTATATGTCCAAAAATTTTACACTCATTGCAATCTAATCAAGTAGTTATTATTATCAGCATAGCCTGAAAAAGAAAATAATAAGGAATGAGTTCTAAAATTTTTTCTATATTTGTAATATGATGAGGTAATTGAGAAAACTTGAGAAAAAATATCTAAATGTCTTAGATTATTGGATCTCAGTTAAGAAAATTTGAGAAGATTAATCTAAAGATAATCTTGTATCATTATTCTTTTTTATGGAAAGCATGGCCAAAAAGTCAAAAATCCATCTTATATCATTGTTTGATGTAATAAAAATCAACTATTTTTGTGAACTAGTAGCATGACTGTTATCTTTATTAATTATCAAATGTTAATCTAAGATATATGAAGTTAACATTTGTGTGAGCATTTTTTATCACTAGAGATTTTTAAAGTTATAAAAAAAATTAGATATATCTAAAACTTTAAAATCTCATATGGTTTGAAAAGAGAAACAAAATATGCCATATAAGCGTGTGGGTATATCTCTCTTGAAGCATACGTGTTTTGATAAATGAATGTGGGAAGCTTAATTATCATCCCTGCTATCTAAAACAATACCATGAGCCATGGTGAGTGTCGGGAGCTATATGTCCAAAAGTTTTACACTCATTGCAATCTAATCAAGTAGTTATTATTATCAGCATAGCCTGAAAAAGAAAATAATAAGGAATGAGTTCTAAAATTTTTTCTATATTTGTAATATGATGAGATAATTGAGGAAATTTGAGAAAAAATTTCTAAATGTCTTAGATTATTGGATCTGAGTTAAGAAAATTTGAGAAGATTAATCTAAAGATAATCTTGTATTATTATTCTTTTTTATGGAAAGCGGGGCCAAAAAATCAAAAACCCATCTTATATCATTGTTTGATGTAATAAAAATCAACTATTTTTGGGAACTAGATCTCGACAAATATATATATATAGGGCTAAGGAGATTCTCTGGGAAAAGCCCTTTTTTTGGTGAGGTCAGGCACCTCCCACTTTTTGTTAGAGCAAAAATGAAAGAAATCTTGTATTGTATGTAATCTGCCCTCAAAGAGAGCTCAGCTCAAGAGGACTACATTCAACAGAAGAACGAATGAAAAAGTAGCTTCTCTCAGTCGATACCTACCACAACTTGTAGAAAATGCTGGAAATGATGCTAAGTACGCTTCCGCTAGTACAAAAGTCACAACTAGAAAATTGATTAATACAGACAGATTTACAGACGGATTTACTCCTTATTACAGACGGATTTTTGGTTACCGACGGATTTTGTCCCTCTGTAAAAGCCCCGTCGGAAATTATTTACCGACGAATTTTTTTTTCGTCGGAAAATTACAGACGGATTTTTATCAGTTACCGACGGATTTTCCCTCTGTAAATTTTCTATCCATTTCCCAAAGGCGACGAACTTTCCGACGGATTTTCTGTCTGTAATTACAGACGGATTTTCCGACGGATTTTTCGTCTGTAATTACAGACGGATTTTCAGACGGATTTCCTGTCTGTAATTACAGACGGATTTTTCGTCTATAATTACAGACGAATTTTCCGACGGATTTTCCGTCTGTAATTTGAACCTTGAAAAATCATCTCACACTCTGATTACAGATAGAAAATCCGTCTGTAAATCTGTCAGTAAGGTAAAATAGAATTTTTTTTATTTTTTCAATTACAAAATAAACTTGTTTTCATACAAAATAAATATAAATTTAATACAAATTTTTATCTAATTTGTATTCAAATATTTATAATATTTCAAAAAAATAAACAAATTCATTGTATTATCAAACTAAAAGAAAAGTACTATAATAAACAAACAAGTCAATATAATTCAAAATACAAACAAAATGTATTGATACATCAACTATAATCCTCAATGTATTATTCAACCATATTAAAACTATCAACTATACTAAAAGCTGTGTTATTTTCCATACTAAAACAGAAATTGAAAAACTCCAAAATCTCCAGATCAATTTAGACCTCAGATACAACAATCTCTCAAGTGAAATCCCAACTTTTCTTGGGAATCTGTTGAAATTAGAAGCACTTGATCTTTCCCACAATCAACTCACTGGAAAAGTCCCTCCACAAGTTGGTGACATGAGCAGCTTGAGAGTGCTTGATCTCTCCTACAATAACCTTCAAGAAAAATTGGACAGGAAATTCTCTCATTGGCCAGACAGAAAAATCATGATCATGCTCACCATATACTGGCTTTGAATTAAGGTCATTAATCTCAAAATTATAGAAAGTGCAGCAAGCCAAATGTTTTCTTTAATAACTTAATTAATAACTTTAATAAGAGCAAGAAGTTGAACAAACAGCACAAGATATCCCTTTGTGGACTGAAAATGAGGGCTGTTCAGCTTTCAGAATTATCCACTGTCATATTTATATATATATGTTTAATTTTACAGACTCTTCTTTTCACAAGGTATCTTTCATTCTTCATTCATGCATTTTCTTATATATTCAGTTTCGTATTTAAATGATTTTTTAAAATTAATGCAGGTATGCAAAAACTGATTTTTAATGATTTTATCCAAAAATATGCTGAAACACAACAAAATAACTTTTCATATACAAGAAAAGAAGCCAGCACCTTTTCAATGGGAACCTCATTCTATTTGCACCAGGCAACTGTAATCCTAGGGTCAAGATAGTTTATCTTGGACGTGCCCAATGCCACAGTTTTCAGATCTTCTTTTGTCTTCATATCACGTTCCATTTTCTCAATCTTTGCATTGGTTTGAGAGATCTTTTTCTCTAGCCTGTGCATTACATTTACCAAAATTATAAGATTAAGCCAAATCCAATTATATGTTTATGAGCCACAAGGCAAGTCTACTGTAAAAATTCAAGCATATCAATCAAGAAATTCACCCAGTAACAAGTCCATTACCTGAAGCTCACCAATCTTGTTTGTTAACTTTTCAATTTGTGATGAGTGAGATTTTGAAACACTGCGTTGATGATTACAAATGATTGCAACCTTTTACGGAAAACACAAGTCAATAAAACTTGAACATGAAAAAAAAATTACACAAATGCAATATCATTGGTATAAAGAATTGATCACTTAGTGAAATTACCTGTTTATTTGCATGTTGATAAACAAGAATCTTTTCGACAACATCACCCTCTTTAGTTTCCTTATTCAACTGTTGTCACATGATTCCAGGAAAATTAAGCATGCATGTCCATATATAATCCAACACAAGAAATCATCATAAATACATAAGAAATGAACTTTCCACTTGGAATATATCTAGAAGCACAAGGATTTATTATAGAATTTCATGGGTGAGTAGCTCCAAGAGAAGATTTTGTGTTTTTTCCCATGTTTATTGGCAGCGCTATTATATAGTTCTGTGCTTTGTACATTTTTATATGACCTTCGACATGTAAAGAGGTAATCCAATATTCCAATGGTGCCAAAATTAAAAGCTAATAGAAAATTTCAATAGTTAAAATTGCCCTCTAACCTAAATGGATAAGGGTGGACGAAAGAGCATTTTCAATGTCAGACATAGAATTATTAACAAAATATACAAATGCCAATTGCTAAAACACAGAACATGCCATTTCAATAAAGCAGTTCTTACCATATCATCCAACGTGATAGATGCATTGAATGTACGGAAGACCTTTGCAGTTAGGCCAGGCATGAGTTCCTTCAGATGAGCATTTAATTTACTTGTATCCAACTTGTCAAAAAGATCATCACCGGGGCGCTTATCTGAAAATTAATAACAGGAATGTATTTGAAAACTTCTCACTTATAATGGTAACAAATAAAGTTTCTTTGTCTTTTTCTCTTCTTTTTTTTAGTGATGGGAAGATAGTTCCTGACCTTTTTGGAACTTCAAAAGTGCATCGTAAACAGGAAGCTCAACCTCAACTGTATTCTCATACTTGATAGAATCTTTGCCAAGGAAGTTAAAAGCTCAACCTCAACCTCAACCTTAATAGTCTCCGTTGACTGAGAAGGGATCTTAATTTAATTTGAAGTCAGCTAAAAGATATGAAGAGGTACCTGTGATTGAGGGAGAACTTCTGGTTGAGCATCTTGGTGAAATTAAGTCAGCTTGTAAGTCAGCTTCTCATTGATTTTCTTCACAATTTCGGGCAGAGTTTTGGATATGATCATGCCTTGAACTTGAACTAGCCTCTGTGCCAGAACAGGAACACCAACAATGGATTTGTCAATCTTTGAAAGCATTGGATGAGACTCAAACCAGTTAACATCATCAGCAGTTACCTTCTCCAACAAGCCTTCAGGAGACTTATCAGCCTTTGTTACAACAGCCAAGGTTCTCAAACCAGTTTTATCCACAGACTGAGACATTCTTATGGATTCACAAGTAGTAAAATCAACGGTAGCAGAAAGAGCATTCAGAATAATGCTCTCTTCAGGCCTAATAATGAGAAAACCATAATGAAATCAGAAACCAGTTCAACTTTAAACAAAAAAATTATTATTCTACATTTGCTAGGGAAAAAAATTCATGAGGAAGACAGGATAAATATGATCCCCATTTTGAAAATGCAAATAAATATTATTTCAAGCATTCAACCAACAAGCTTAAGGGTCTTCCTAATAAGAGCAAGCCATCTCCAAAATTCTCTCTCTCTTCTCTCCTTAATTCAGCACCTTCTAGCACCACAGAGAAAGATAATAAATATTAACAACAACAACAATAATAATATAATATAGTACTGTAACCGTGTAAGCATGGAAATGATTGATAAAAATGAAATTGAAATAAGAAGGAAGTACCTCTCGAATTGCTTGAACCTTCCATCAACAATAGCAGGGAGTTTCTTGAAAGGGTTGATAGTTAATAGAGACAGATTATGGAGGTTTAGTAATTGTAACGATTACCTGCAAATTCGGGAGATAACTGCTGTCTTTTGGAGATTTCAACTTTAATCTCGTTGAATTCTATTCCATTAACTCTATTGAGAAATTAAGCATTAGCAGTAGTAGTAGCAGAATTCAAATTCCAGAAAAGAAATACAACGTTGAATTGAATTACTTGCAGAAGATAAGAACGGCACGAAATGGCTGGGACATGCGGTCCGCATACACCTTCACCTTCAACATCTTTTCCTTTTTGCTTTCTTTCTATCTACGCCTCAACACCAAAAATTGAAAAACCATGAGGAAAAAAGTTTCAATAACAAATTTTAAATCAAACTAACTACTAAAATCAGAAAAAAAAACAAATCTAACTAAACCTAATCTAACTAAAATCAGAAAAAAAAAACAACTTAGGGAATGAGAGCAAATAAACCAAAAGATCACAGAGAGAGTAAAATACTAAAATACAAACTCTATCAAGCTTATCATCAAAACCATGCAAACAAAACAACCATGCATATGAACAAGGATTTAAGTTTAGAGCTTCATTATACACATTCTCATCTAAATGGACTGCTGAAAGAAATGGAACTACAAAGCATCCTTTTGGAATAACAAAATCTACTCAAACATGTAAATAACATAGTATTAGTACATGCTTATCATATAATAATATTATGGTCTCTTTTGAGCATGATAATTAACAAGAAAAATCTACTCAAACATGTAAATCAGCATCATCTCACATTCTCACAGTTGAAACTTAAACTCCATATAAGAGTTCAGAAGAGAAGATATTCTCACAACTATTAGGCACCTCTCCACAAGATCCCTACTCCTTGAATAGTCGCCACTTCGATTTTGACCTAAACATCAAGATTGAAATCATGACCAATAGATAACAAGAAATCACAAATTGATATCAATTCTGAAGGAAGAAAATGGAATCGAGAAAAAGAAAAGGCTTACAGCGACGATATCAGGGTCACACCAGGGAAGCTGGTCTTTGCCAGAGAAGAAGTTACCAACGGAATCAACTATCGTTTCCAGCTTTGCTTCAAGCTTCGCCATTCAACAAGAGCATAGGAGCATCGCCAGTGGCTCTCCGATGAACAACCACTGCCACAAAACCAAAACCCTAGTTCACGCACCCTATCAGTTCGAACAGGGGGAAAGAGAGAGGTGGAACCGATTTTGGTCGCCACAGAGCTAGGGCTTGCGCGAAGGTATGCGAGCCAAAACTGAGGGGGATAAAAGGAGAGAGAGAGGCGCGGCGGTGGTGGAGCTTGAGCTTGCTTTGTTCTGCGAAGACACGGAGCTTGCTCTGTTTAAAAAAGAGGAGAAGAATGAGAAGGTAGCTCCGGCGGTTAGGGTGGCCGGCAGTGGAGCTGTAGGCGAGGAATGGAGAAGAAGGAGCTCGTGCGCGACGGAGAGAAGAAGGAGCGATTTGAAGTTTTTTTTTTTGGTCAAGGATTTGAAGTTAAACCGCTAGGTTTCTTTGATTTGTGTGTTGTAAATGGAGTTCGGGCATATGCTAGGTTCAACTAAACATTATCGACGGAAAATTTAAATTACAGACGGATTTTTCGTCTGTAATAATTTAATAAAACGCAGCGTTTTCTCTATTTAATTACAGATAGATTTTCCGTCTGTAATTATTTTTCACGGAAAAAAATTAATTTTTTTGACAGAATTATCGACGGATTTTCTTTTTCGTCTGTAATTTATGCTAATCTATTTTTTTTGTTTTCCGACAAAAATCCCTCTAAAATTTCGTCTGTATTTCAGTGGGATAAAATCCGTTGAAAATATCCGTCTGTAATAACTAATTTTCTAGTAGTGAGTAAGTAAACCTCTTCTTTAGGGACCGGACCTGGTAAGACCCGTAGGCGGCGAACTCGGTAACATGATATGAGTTTACTTCTTCTCCTTGCGCTATATACATATACATATATATATATATATAATTGTGTACTTTCTTTTGAAACTTTGTTCTCTTTGTTTACATACAATTGCTTTCTTACATATTAGAAAATATTTTTTAACCTCTGAACTTAAGTTTTATTAAAATCAGTATTAACATATATCTTTCGTTCTTCACATGCTTAAAATAAAGTTTGATACACTCTCTAAATTGATTTAGAAAAAAAGTCTTTTAAGAATGATTCAACCCCTTTTGTGTGTTTTTAACCATTTCATGCCAATTTCCACAAAAAAGATTTCTGGAACAGGTTATTTTAAGAAGAAATGTTTTAACTTTTGTCAATAAATATCATTTACGTTTTAATATATAAATTAATTTTTTTATTAGGGGTAACATTTAAGCATCTATCCTTTATTTAGGATCTACTTTGTACGCAAATAGTTCAAGTATTATTCCATTGGTCCATAAATAAATATCTATTATGGTTAAACTTTTTTGCCTAAATATATTTGTCATTTTTCGATTTTTAATATAGTGCTAAGTCAATTTTAAAATATCCGTCTAAACAAAAAGTTTGATGTTTCAAAATAATTGTCCATTTATAATATCAAGAAGATACTAATTATTTATTCTAATATGACCCTTAAAAAATTGTGATAATTTACTAAGTATTAATTACATATGTTCATTTATTT
>NC_029789.2:118427090-118447565 GCF_000816755.2 Arachis ipaensis | reverse complement strand
AGGAGTAGGTGATCGAAAACGTCTGTAATATTAAATGAACGAATAAAGTGAAAATTTTATACATATAGTTTAATTTATTTTCAATGTTCATTTGATTAATGTGTATTATATATTAGTGATTTATTTTAGTAGTTAATTTTAATGTATATTTATTATGATTGAAAAAAATATATTAATTAGATTTTTCACTATAACAAATAATGAGTTCGTTATGTCTTTTAATTAATTTATTATGTAAAATTTAGTAGTGATGTTTATGTATGTCATTATCTATAATTGATGTGTTTATTTACGAAAGATTTTCACAAAAATAATAACTTTTAAAGTGAAACTTCAATGATTTCGTTAGGATTTGTGACAAATAAATAATAATTGATGAGAGTTTTATAAAAATTCAGAAGATAATAAGTGTTTCACTGTTTAAAATAAGATGAATATTCTCATGATGACATCTTCACATGAAGATAGCATTGGAGACTATAATTTTGATATAAGACATAAATAAAAATTTTATAATGGATAGATAGACAACATATAAAATTTATCTTTTTTTAAATAATTTTTTATATATATAAGTTATAATTTATTGATATAGAATTATAGATTATGTTCCTATTATTTGAGACAGCTCGTGAGCACGAACTAACTCGTGAGCTTTCGTTAAGTTGAGCTTGAGCTTATGAAATATGCTCAATTGTTAATGAGTTGAGCCATAAGCTAAGCTTAATTTTCATGAGCCGAACTTGAGTTTGGTCTAACTCGACTCAACTCGCCTCACTTCCAGCTCTAATAACAAAATATATGTACAATTCTGCTTCGTTTTTTATTGATAGAAGAGCATAAAGTATTCTCTATTTGATATTTTTTTAGGAAAATTATAGGTAGACACTGAAAATACTAAACAATGTGAATATTGAATATGTCGAATGTTCAATTCAATAGGTATCCAAATGATTATGTTCATTATTTTTAATTAGATGGTTATTTCTTTTGATTCGATTTACGCATGCACAATTAATAATAGCTGGATGTTCAATTCGCTGAGTGTGCAGATTTAGGAGGTAATTTAGAGGTAGAGTATTTTTTTATTTTATTAGGTCAATTTTAGAGTCTATTGTTCACATTGTTTATAAAATTTATTGTCCACCTAGCAAAATTCTTTTTTTTTTTTTATGAACTAATTAGACCCAATTTGGGTAAACAGCTTAATTAAGTTCCTTTTGACAAAATAGTTTAAATAATAAATAAATATATTCAAAGTAGCTTATAAATAAGTTATTTTGTATTTGGATTTTTAGCTCTAAAAGTGCTTATTTTATAAAAATGTGATAAAAAGTAGTAGTATTATGAGAGAAGTAATTTTTTTTAACTTCTCTATAAGCTCCTAAATAGCTTCTTAAAAAGTTGCAATTTGGTTTTGAAAATTACACCAGACATTAATATTACTACTTTTTATAAGTCATAAGTTCAAAAAAATTACTTTTAGGGTCCGTTTGGAAACTCCAAAAGCTACTTATTTTAGCTTTTGACCTATAAAAAGTTATATTAATAGTGTTTGGTACAATTTTTTAGATAAATTTTTAACTTTTTAAAAAGTTATTTAAGAACTTTTGAAGAAGTTAAAAAATATGACTTCTCCTATTTTCAAAAGCTATTTTATCATTCTTATTTAAAAGTTACTATTAATAAAAGTCATTATATTTTAACCTCCTTTTTTTAAAGAACTTATTTAAAAAATTTGGGCGATTAGTCTAAAATCAAAATTTTGGAGAACCTAATTATGACCTTACGCTAAACAAATAAATACAAAAGAATTAATATATTGGAAATAGAAAAGTCATAAAGGGTTTAATGCCCTTTTCCTGCAATAAATATGATCTATTTTCCGTTCTTTGTTCATGGAAAGAGTATTAAATGCTTGCAAAACTTTTCTGTGTATTTAGTATTTACACCAAGTCTTGATAACTAGAAACAAAAGTTGGTCTTACTGTGTTTACATCATTTACGTATATAAAGCATCATTTTGAGCAAAATTCTATAGCGTTCTTACCTTGAAGCTTGAACAATGGCAGGTTGGAAGCACATTCTATTGTGCACATCAATCATTCTTGCCATGTACACGTTTATGCTTTGCGTTGCCAATGAAGACCGAAAGTTACATGTTGTGTATATGGGGTCACTTCCAAATGGAGACTACGCACCAGCATCTCAGCATTCAAGCATGTTACGCCAAGTTATGGGAAATGATTTTGCAGAACATTCCTTGATCAGAAGTTACAACCGGAGCTTCAATGGGTTTGCTGCAAAACTAACAGACCAAGAAGTGCATAATCTTGCTAGAATGGATGAAGTAGTCTCTGTTTTCGAAAGCAAAACTTTAAAGCTTCATACAACAAGGTCTTGGGACTTCATGGGTTTCCAAGACAAAAGGCGAAGTAGCCCGGGCGAAAGCGATATCATAATTGGAGTCATAGACACCGGTATTTGGCCTGAGTCAGATAGTTTTTCTGATTATGGCTTCAGCCCTGCTCCGAAAACGTGGAAAGGTAAATGTGCAGGAGGGAACAATTTTACTTGTAACAAGAAGATCATTGGAGCAAGAAAATACATCGACGATGGAGGGTCGTCCGCAAGAGACAATGTTGGTCATGGAAGCCATATAGCCTCAATTGCAGCTGGTAACAAAGTAAAAGACGCAAGCTTTTATGGAATTGCAAAAGGAATTGCAAAAGGAGCGGTTCCATCTTCAAGATTAGCCGTCTACCAAGTTTGCGTAAGTGAACGATGCGTTGAGGCTGACATATTAAAAGCTTTTGATGATGCCATTGCAGATGGTGTAGATCTCATCACAATTTCACTTGGACGTCGAGAAGAAGTAGATTTCAAGTTAGATGTTATAGCAATTGGTTCTTTTCATGCAATGGAGAAAGGGATTCTCACTGTCCAGTCATGTGGAAACAGTGGTCCTTATAGAGGGACTATTACTAGCGTAGCACCTTGGTTACTAAGCGTTGCAGCTAGCATCATGGATCGTCGAATCATCGACAAGTTTTCTCTTGGGAATGGACAAACATTGTCCGGGAGATCGATAAATAGTTTCGCATCAAGTGGGAAAAAGATTGCTCTACTTCCTGGGGAGCATGCTTCGCTTCCGTATTGCAATGGCTCAACTTGTGATTGTCTAGATCCCAAGAAGGTAATAGGGAACATACTTTTATGTTCTTCAGAAGATGGAGTTCAAATGGGATATGAATATGGCGCGTTTGGATCAATTGTGATTAACTCTGACCAACATGCTGGAGTTGTCCCTTACCCTGCATCAAGAATAGATGAGATTACATATGCTCATGCTCTGTCATATGCTAATTCTACTAATAACCCTCAAGTGGAGATTCTCAAGAGTGAAGCCATGAATGATCCAAATGCTCCATACATAGCTGATTTCTCTTCCCGGGGACCAAATCCATTAATTCCAGAAATTTTGAAGCCGGACATAAGTGCCCCTGGAGTTGAAATATTGGCAGCGTTTTCGCCTAATGCGAATCCCTCAGGGTTCCCCGGAGACAATAGACATGTCAAATACAACATCATGACAGGAACATCAATGGCTTGCCCCCATGTTACTGGTATAGCTGCATATGTTAAGAGTTTTCATCCTGATTGGTCCCCTGCAGCTATAAAATCTTCTATTATGACTACTGCAATACCGATGAATGGTAGTCAAGATCTTAAGAATTTTGCTTATGGAGCAGGGCATGTAAACCCGGTAAAAGTTATTGACCCTGGACTCATTTTGGATCTTTCTAAGGATGACTATGTGAATTTGTTATGTGACATAGGATATGATACTGCAACAGTGAGAAAAATCAGTGGTGATAATAGTGCTTGTTCTTCTTCAAGTGGGAAATCATTGCTCAAAGATATTAACTATCCTTCAATTGTATATCAAGTGCAACTAATGCAACCGTTTATGGTAAATTTCACAAGAACAGTCACAAATGTTGGCATCGCTAATTCCACCTACAAGGCCAGTGTCACAAAAATTTCCAACATCAATATCACCATCGTGCCTCAAGTTCTCTCGTTCAAATCTCTTGGGGAAAAACAATCTTTCAGTGTCAATGTTGCTGGAGGAAAATTTTCTAAGCCAATTGTACTTTCGTCATCACTTGTATGGACAGATGAAAAACATAGAGTGAGAATTCCCATTATTGTAGACGTCACCCAAATTTGATTTCATGTTTTGGTGCCAAAATTAGAATTATACTAAATAAAATTAAAGACCTACTCTCTCTCTCTCTCTCTCTCTCTCTCTCTCTCTCTCTCTCTCTCTCTCTCTCTCTAATGGTGCCAATTTCCTTATTCCTTCCATTTTCCTTTTCATACGGGAGCCCTCTTTCATTCTTAGTTTCTACAACTGAAACAATCAAGAACACAAAACAAACACTAGTTCAGTTCATACTTATTACTTGATATATACTTTTGGTTGTGTTTGAGAGAGTGGTTTATAGAATAAGTGCTCACTATATAACCCAATTAGTGTTCGCCATTTCAACTCATCAATCAATGATCAATTCTCAATTCTCAATTCTTGATTACCCTTCGATTATAGAATTCGTCTTTGCTCTTTTCTGTGATTAGCCATGTCCAGTGCTGCTGGTCAAGTCATCAAGTGCAGAAGTTAGTCATCTACTTCATCATCAATAGATATAATCTAATGTGATCTTATTTGTACATTTAATTGGTTTCTTTATTTTAATCTTTTCCAAACAATATTTTCACTTTGAATATCGTGATTTTATTTATTTGCCTTTTTAAGATGAAGCCTTCAATTCATTCACATAGACTATTATAATATCTTAGCAGTCTTGATTCCACAATGTGTAAAAAGATTACAAACAAATAAAATTTTTGGATTTGATTTGATATCTCTAGATCTTGTTACAGGGGCTGGCGAGTTGTTAAGCTCTGTAATTTGTCTATTTTTTTTTTTTGAAAATGTGATGTAATTTAGTTTATATGACAAGTTAAATATGCTTTAGGTTTTGTTAACATTCAAGAAAATATTAGGGTATTTTGTTTTATCTAAGGCTGGCAACGGGTAGGGTAGAGTAGGGTTTAGATTCTACTTTAATTCTACTCGCGGGTTGAAAACTTTCTTAAAATTCTACTCTACCTTACTCGCGGGTTGAGAATCTCTCAACTCTAACCATACCCGCACCCTAAAGTTCTAAACCCTATCCTACCTGCAGAAACAAAAAAAAATTCAAATAAATGTAAAATTCAACCATTCCAAATTTCATACTGTTAGTCGAAATAATTACTTTCAAAAGATTAAACTTATGCGAAATGCTGGTGAAGGATCAGGAACGAAGTAGAGGCCAAAAAGACCCACGTGCAAACGTTAAGTGGAAATTATTTGACACGGACTCGATTTCAATACCTTGACAAATCGAGCAATTACTCGAATGAAGATTCGAATAGTTTTTCGAATGGAGAATCGAGCAGTTACACAAATAAGAAAGTTGAAGGCTTTCTCTGAGTTAGGAATTTGTTGGTAACGCTCATGGGCAAAAGAGCGAGAACAGTTACATAGGAATTTGCATACAAGGCAGCGTCGTGCAATTAATAGTCGGTTATGGAAGTGAGTTATAAATATTAGTAAGTTTTAAGAAATAGGTGTTGGAACTTTGCTTCAAAAAAAAACACAAAAATACTCACATCCCAGCGAATTACTGAGTCTGCGATCGAGTTTCTTTTCTGTAGGGTTCCTTCCATGTTTTTATCTTTTCAATTTACCTTTTCTGCAAAATTTACTTTTCAAGCAAATTTATCTTTCAAGCATTGTTTAATTTCCATGTCGAATTTACATTTCAGCACATTTAATTTCCGTGTCCAAAGTCCTTTGATTCAATCGAAGGCATCTTAATCGCTTTCTTTAAAATTCAATGCAAACCATTTCGATTTCAGTCAGTTTTACTTTTTGAATCCTTTATTTTTCACTTCTTTTAGTCTTTTGCACCTTTTGAACTTATTTCCTATCTTAATGCTCGTCTAATTCGAGGGCCTTTGATGCACTTATAGAAAACTGGTACCTGCAAAAGAGGAGTAAATTTCGCTCCCAGACCATCAGAATCGAACCACCATCGATTTGCTAAAAATCGACAAAACAAATTGGCACGCCCAGTGGGACAAGTTTAGACTGAAGTGTGTCAAAAGATTTTTGATGTCATTTGGTGTATGCAATTGAGAAGTGGAAGGATTATTCACATGGAGTGTCAAATGTGAATGGTGGTTCATCCACCAATGACAGCATACCAGTAACTGTGCAATCTTCGAACGTTACTTCACGTTCGGAAGGTTTGGTTGTAAGTGAAAGTACGGTGGTTACTAGCGTACAAACTGGAAATATTGGACGTAATATTCGTCCACGTGGTAACTTACCACCAGTCCAACCTCCAGTAACCACTGGTTGGCCTCCTTATGGCTTTCCTCCCGGTTATACTTCACCAGTGAGTGGTTTTGTTCCTCCTGTTTGTTTTGGGAGTGTAAATGGAGTAAATAATTCTCAAAACCCGCAACAACATTTCGACTTCTCTCTTGATTATAATGTGGGCTTTACATCGAATACTTCTAATTCCATAGCGGTATTTCGACAACATGTAGAGGAAAGTCATAATGATTTATTCAACTTATTGACTCAACAAATGACTACAATTCTAAATCCTATGATGGCTGATCACGAATCGAAATTCGAACGGCTTGCAAGGCAAGTTGAATGAATTGCTCGAATTGTTGATTATGATGAAGGTGAAAGGCATGACGTTAGGGGGAATAACGAAGGATTCGAAAATATATTTCAAAATAAAAATAATATTTTAAACAGAGAGAATCCTCAGATAATTCCCCGTGGTAAAAAATGCAGATGATGTTCTAGCCCGATTATGTGCTAATCATGGTGGTGAACGTTATCAAGTCACAAGAATTGTGGAAGAGGTACTCAATCTAGTTGGTTTGAATGTTGGTTTTATGAACCGACCCCATTTTGTGTCTGCTTTCCCTCAAGTTGTTCAGATGGCTGAAGTGTCAAGAGGAGTGAAAAATCTAAAAATAATTACAAAATTTGTAGGGGAAGTTGGAGAGTCAACTACTGAACACGTCGCTCGATATTTGGTCGAGATTGGAAACTTAGCCAAATGATGAGAATTTAAAATTGAAGTTTTTTCCTTCTTCGATAACAATGTAGAATCAGTTAGAAACTGTTTTTCATGCTCAATTTTACCGAGGGGAGTTGAATGTAGCAGTTACTGATCTAGTTGCTTTGAAACAAGAAGATGGTGAAACCATTGATGATTATATGATACTTTTCAAAAATGCTAGAAGTAGAAGTTATGTATCATTACCTGAGAGTGAAGTGGTGAAAATAGTAGTTATGGGGTTAGGATTTTATATGCGTCGACAACTGCTTAATGTGCATATATCTAACTTAACCCATTTGGCTGAAAGGGTTCGTCAGGTCGAACTTATGAGAAAGAAAAAGGAGAAATACAAGAATGAACAAAGGTTAAAAAGTAAACTTTTTACTCAAAAGGAGAAGGTTGCTTATGTGACCATGGAGTCCTCGGAAGAGGAGTTTGATCTCGAAGCAGAGGTTGATTTGGCTGAACTTAAGAAGGGTCTTTGGTGCACAGAAATCGTGACGGTTCCATTCCTTGGTAACGGCGCTGAAAACTTTATATGCACGTTCATAATCTTAATTCCTTGTCACAACTTTGCACAATTGACCAGCAAGTGCACTGGGTCGTCCAAGTAATAAACCTTACGTGAGTAAGGGTCGATCCCACGGAGATTGTCGGCTTGAAGTAAGCTATGGTCACCTTGTAAATCTCAGTCAGGCGGATTCAAATGGTTATAGAGTTTTAATAATTAAAAGATAAATAAAACATAAACTAGGATAGAGATACTTATGTAATTCATTGGTGAGAATTTCAGATCAGCGCATAGAGATGCTTTCGTTCCTCTGAACCTAGGAACAGCAGAGCTCCACACCTTAATCTATGGTGTGTAGAAACTCTACCGTTTGAAAATACATAAGTGATAATGGTCCAGGCATGGCCAAATGGCCAGCCCCCATGAAAGTCTAAGATAGCATAAAAACTAATCAAAGATCCCTACAAAGATAGTAAAAAGTCCTATTTATACTAAACTAGTTACTAGGGTTTACAGAAATGAGTAAATGATGCAGAAATCCACTTCCGGGGCCCACTTGGTGTGTGCTTGGGCCGAGCATTGAGCTTTACACGTGTAGAGGTCTTTCTTGGAGTTGAACGCCAGTTTGTAACCTGTTTCTGGCGTTTAACTCCACTTTGCAACCTGTTTCTGGCGTTTGACTCCAGAATGCAGCATAGAACTGGCGTTCAACGCCAGTTTACGTCGTCTATCCTTAATCAAAGTATGAACTATTATATATTTCTGGAAATCCCTGGATGTTTACTTTCCAACGCAATTGAGAGCGCGCCATTTGGAGTTCTGTAGCTCCAGAAAATCTACTTTGAGTGCAGGGAGGTCAGAATCCAACAGCATCTGCAGTCCTTCTTCAACCTCTGAATCTGATTTTTGCTCGAGTCCCTCAATTTCAGCCAGAAATTACCTGAAATCACAGAAAAATACACAAACTCATAGCAAAATCCAGAAATGTTATTTTTATTTAAAAACTAATAAAAATATACTAAAAACTAACTAAATCATACTGAAAACTATGTAAAAACAATGCCAAAAAGCGTATAAATTATCCGCTCATCACAACACCAAACTTAAATTGTTGCTTGTCCCCAAGCAACTGAAAATCAAATAGGATAAAAAGAAGAGAATATACTATAAATTCTAAAATATCAATGAAACTTAGCTCCAATCAGATGAGCGGGACTTGTAGCTTTTTGCCTCTTGAATAGTTTTGGCATCACACTTTATCCATTGAGNNNNATTTACCCTTGCCTTTTAGTTTTAAGGGCTATTGGCTTTTTGCTCTTGCCTTTTGGTTTAAAGAGCTTTTGGCTTTTTCTGCTTGCTTTTTCTTTTTCTTTTTCTCTCTTTTTTTCCACATTTTTTTTCTTTTTTTCTTTTTTTTTTCTGCAAGCTTTTGTATTCACTGCTTTTTCTTGCTTCAAGAATCATTTTTATGATTTTTCAGATTATCAAATAACATGTCTCCTTTTCATCATTCTTTCAAGAGCCAACATATTTAACATTCATAAACAACAACTTCAAAAGACATATGCACTGTTCAAGCATTCATTTAGAAAACAAAAAATGTTGTCACCACATCAAAATAATTAAACTAGTTTCAATGATGAATTCGAAACCATGTACTTCTTGTTCTTTTGTAATTAAAACATTTTTCATTCAAGGGAGGTGATGGATTCATATTCATAACTTTAAGGAATAGACACTTAGACACTAATGATCATGTAATAAGACACAAATATAAATAAACATAAAGCTCAAAAATTGAAAAACAGGAAAATAAATAGACAAGGAGATTAAGGAATGAGTCCACCTTAATGAGGGTGGCGTCTTCCTCTTCTTGAAGAACCAATGGTGCTTTTGAGCTCCTCTATGTCTCTTCCTTGTCTTTGTTGCTCCTCCCTCATAGCTCTTTGATCTTCTCTAATTTTATGGAGGATGATGGAGTGCTCTTGGTGCTCCACCCTTAGTTGTCCCATGTTGGAACTTAATTCTCCTAGGGAAGTGTTGATTTGTTCCCAATAGTTTTGTGGAGGGAAGTACATCCCTTGAGGCATCTCAGGGATTTCATGGTGAGGAATCTCCTCATGCTCATGTTGAGGTCCATGATCTCTTGTTTGCTCCATCCTTTTCTTAGTGATGGGCTTATCCTCTTCAATGAGGATATCTCTAGCCTTAGGTGCCATAAATGGTTATGGAAAAACAAAAAGCAATGCTTTTACCACACCAAACTTAAAATATTTGCTCGTCCTCGAGCAAAAGAAGAAAGAAGTGAGTAGAAGAAGAAGAAAATGGAGGAGATGGAGGTGTTTGAATGGTTCGGTCAAGGGGGTTTTAGGTGGTGATGATGTGTGAAAAGGAAGGAGTGATGGTTTGAATTTGAGTGGGTGGGTGTATGATGGTTTTGGAAGAGTAATGGAGGTAATTGGTGAAGGGTATTTGTGGAAGAGAGTTATGAAAAGGTGTGAAAAGGAGAGAAAAAGTGGTGGGGATCCTGTGGGGTTCCACAGATCTAGTGGGGCCAAGGACTTGACATCCCTGCTCCAATTAGGCG
Organism: Arachis ipaensis; assembly: GCF_000816755.2. Classification (NCBI taxonomy): domain Eukaryota; kingdom Viridiplantae; phylum Streptophyta; class Magnoliopsida; order Fabales; family Fabaceae; genus Arachis; species Arachis ipaensis. Next base: position 118,437,268 of record NC_029789.2, on the reverse strand, counting down.
TGTAAAATGCCCTTGCTGTGCAATCCCGGCGTTTAACGCCAGACTGCTGCCTGTTTCTGGCGTTTAACGGCAGGTAGATGCTTGTTTCTGGCGTTAAACGCCAGCTTGGTGCCTGTTGCTGGCGTTAAACGCCAGACAGATGCTTGTTTCTGGCGTTTAAACGTCAGACTGCTCTCCTCCAGGGTGTGCTGTTTCTTCTGCTATTTTTTATTTTGTTTTTGATTTTTCAGTAGTTTTTGTGACTTCACATGATCATCAACCTAAAGAAAACAGAAAATAACAATAGAAAATAAATAAATATAATTAGATAACATTTTGTTGCCTCCCAACAAGCGCTTCTTTAATGTCAATAGCTTGACAGTGAGCTCTCATGGAGCCTCACAGATGTTCAGAGCAAGGTTGGAACCTCCCAACACCAAACTTAGAGTTTGAATGTGGGGGTTTAACACCAAACTTAGAGTTTGGTTGTGGCCTCCCATCACCAAACTTAGAGTTTGACTGTGGGGGCTTTGGTTGACTCCCAGGGTCAGCTTCAACAAGAATGTTCTTATCCTTGTTCCTGCTCATATGAAAAAGAAGAAAACAGAAAAGAAAATATAGAATCCTCTATATCACAGTATAGAGATTCCTTTATGTGAGTGGAAGAAGATAAGAATAGAAGAAGAGAAATTCGAACACCATGAGAAAGAGAGGGTTCGAATTTTGAGATGAAGAGAAATGTTAGCAAATAAATAAATAAATAAATAAATAAAGATTGAAACAAAAAGATAAGATTGATTGAAAAAGATTTGAAAATTAATTTTGAAAAGATAAGAAGTTAGAAAAGATTTTGAAATTGATTTTGAAAAAGATGTGATTGAAACTTATTTTGAAAAAAAAAGATTTGAAAAAGAAATTTAAAAAGATTTTATTTTAAAAATTAAAGTTGATTACTTGACTAACAAGAAACTAAAAAGATATGATTTAAAAATTAAAGGTTGAACCTTTCTTAAGAGGCAAGTAACAAACTTTTAAAATTTTTGAATCAATCACATTAATTGTTAGCATTAACTTTGAAAATATGAAATAGAAATAAGAAAAAGATTTTGAAAATCAAATTGAAATTTTCGAAATTATGAAAGAAAAAGTGAAAAAGATTTGATTTTTGAAAAAGATAGAATTTTTAAATTGAAAATTTGATTTGACTCATAAGAAACAACTAAATTTTAAAAATTTTTTGAAAAAGTCAACTCAAATTTTCGAATTTTATGAGAGAAAAAAGGGAAAGATATTTTTTGATTTTTGAATTTTTAATGATGAAAGAGAAAAACATCAAAAAGACTCAATGCATGAAAATTTTGGATCAAAACATGTGATGCATGCAAGAACACTATGAATGTCAAGATGAACACCAAGAACACTTTGAAGATCAAGATGAACATCAAGACTTATTTTTGAAAAATTTTCTAGAAAAGAAAACATGCAAGACACCAAACTTAGAAATTTTTAATTTTTTAGACACTAACAAATTGAAAATGCATATGAAAAATAAGAAAAGATACAAAACAAGAAAATATGAAGATCAAACAAGAAGACTGGCCAAGAACGACTTGAAGATCATGAAGAATGCAATGCATGAAATTTTCGAAAATAATTTTTAGAAATTAAAAAGATGCAATTGACACCAAACTTAAGACTTGACTCTAGACTCAAACAAGAAACACAAAATATTTTTGGTTTTATGATTTTATTAAATTTTTTTTTTGATTTTTCGAAAATTTATTTTAAGAAAAACGAAAACAAAGAAAAAATTTTTGAAAAAGTTTTTGAAAACCAAATAAAAGTTGAAACAAGAAGAAAATTACCTAATTTGAGCAACAAGATGAACCGTCAGTTGTCCAAACTCGAACAATCCCCGGCAACGGCACCAAAAACTTGGTGCACAGAAATCGTGACGGTTCCATTCCTTGGTAACGGCGCTGAAAACTTTATACGCACATTCATAATCTTAATTCTTTGTCACAACTTCGCACAACTGACCAGCAAGTGCACTGGGTCGTCCAAGTAATAAACCTTACGTGAGTAAGGGTCGATCCCACGGAGATTGTCGGCTTGAAGCAAGCTATGGTCACCTTGTAAATCTCAGTCAGGCGGATTCAAATGGTTATAGAGTTTTAATAATTAAAAGATAAATAAAACATAAACTAGGATAAAGATACTTATGTAATTCATTGGTGAGAATTTCAGATCAGCGCATAGAGATGCTTTCGTTCCTCTGAACCTCTGCTTTCCTGCTGTCTTCATCCAATCATTCCTACTCCTTTCCATGGCAAGCTTTATGTAGGGCATCACCGTTGTCAATGGCTACATCCCATCCTCTCTGTGAAAATGGTCCAATGCGCTGTCACTGCATGGCTAATCATCTGTCGGTTTTCGATCATACTGGAATAGGATATACTATCCTTTTGTGTCTGTCACTATGCCCAGCACTCGCGAGTTTGAAGCTCGTCACAGCCATCCCTTCCCAGATCCTACTCGGAATACCACAGACAAGGTTTAGACTTTTCGGATCTCAAGAATGGCCATCCATGGGTTCTAACTTATACCACGAAGATTCTAATATCTCGGACTCGGTCCTCTGTATTAGATATCTAAGAGATATTCATTCTAGCTTGTTTGCATGTAGAACGGGAGTGTTTGTCAAGCACGCGTTCATAAGTGAGAATGATGATGAGCGTCACATAATCATCACATTCATCATGTTCTTGGGTGCGAATGGATATCTTAGAATAGGAATAAGCTTGAATTGAATAGAAAAACAGTAGCACTTTGTATTAATTCATGAGGAACAGCAGAGCTCCACACCTTAATCTATGGTGTGTAGAAACTCTACCATTTGAAAATACATAAGTGATAATGGTCCAGGCATGGCCGAATGGCCAGCCCCCATGAAAGTCTAAGATAGCATAAAAACTAATCAAAGATCCCTACAAAGATAGTAAAAAGTCCTATTTATACTAAACTAGTTACTAGGGTTTACAAAAATGAGTAAATGATGCAGAAATCCACTTCCGGGGCCCACTTGGTGTGTGCTTGGGCTGAGCATTGAGCTTTACACATGTAGAGGTCTTTCTTGAAGTTGAACGCCAGTTTGTAACCTGTTTCTGGCGTTTAACTCCACTTTGCAACCTGTTTCTGGCATTTGACTCCAGAATGCAGCATGGAACTGGCGTTCAACGCCAGTTTATGTTGTCTATCCTTAATCAAAGTATGGACTATTATATATTTCTGGAAATCCCTAGATGTCTACATTCCAACGCAATTGAGAACGGGCCATTTGGAGTTCTGTAGCTCCAGAAAATCCACTTTGAGTGCAGGGAGGTCAGAATCCGACAGCATCTGCAGTCCTTCTTCAACCTCTAAATCTGAGTTTTGCTCGAGACCCTCAATTTCAGCTAGAAATTACCTGAAATCACAGAAAAATACACAAACTCATTGTAAAGTCCAAAAATGTGATTTTTATTTAAAAACTAATAAAAATATACTAAAAACTAACTAAATCATACTGAAAACTATGTAAAAACAATGCCAAAAAGCGTATAAATTATCCGCTCATCAGTCCCCCATATGTTTTCTCCTTACTTAAAAAGCTCCCTAGTAGTGAAAAGTCAAATGATTCAAAACTAAAGAGTGGAAAGAAGTATAGTTTTGATATCTCAAAATCTTATCAGATTTTCGATGTGTTGCTTAAAGATAAATAGTAGATTCTACCTGAGGGTAGAACTTTACTTTCAGTAAAAGATTTAAAAGGAAGACCTTATTGTAAATTTCACCAAGCAACTAGTCATTCTAGTAACAGTTGTGTTCATTTCAGGGACTTGATTCAAGAGGCCATTATGGAAGGACGTTTGAAGTTTGATGATGGGAAGAAAGAGTTGAAAGTTGATGCAGATCCTTTCGATGTTGAAGCTGGTTTTGTTGAACCACATTTTGGAGTAAATATGGTTGGAATGTCTTATAATTTTGATGTGGCTCTAGTGATTTTGAGTCACAAGTCCGATCAGTATATCCTCGAGCAGGGGATGGTTTGTTAGATTTCTTGGTGCAGCAAAAGATCAAAGATCGAGACGTATCTCTGTGTCCTCGATGTAATGCTGTATTTGACATTGAGGTTGCGGCAATTTTTGAAAAAGAAATGATGAAGATAGAATTGCCTCATAGAGAGGAGCAGGCTCGTCAGAGGCAACCAATTTGGCGAGTAGAGGGACAAAGTTCCAAGGCTCCTTAGCAGAATGCTGTCACACTGATGAGCCGTTCTCAGGCTATAGGTGTCCATTGGATTCGAAATTGTCAAGAATTCCAGAATCGAGATGCTCAGTATTGGTGGAACCCACAGTGGGGACATCGAGGGCCTCCTCAAAACCAATATCCCTATCAACGTGGTCGGGCCAGAGGGTACCCGAGGGTTAGAGGAAGAAGAAGTTTACCTCAGAATAAGAAGCCTCAGTCTGACAAAGGCAAGGGGGCAACGCCTTCGGTGCACTCCTGAATAGTTTTTTCCTCTGATAGGGAAACATGCCCAAAGGGTATTCCTTCCCCTGCAAAGTTGTATAAAGGCAAGGCAGAGCTCATACTCCAGGGGCTGACAAAGACAAGGATGTTGACTTGGATGAAGAGTATTTCGAGGAAGGAGATGATGAAATACATGGTTGGAACTATTTCAATTATTCCAACTGAATACTTGGGTGAGTATGAAGGCGACCCTTAAGAAGATTACGACATGGATGCTGAAGAAGCTTTTTCTTTTATCCGATATGAGGATGAACCAGGGTATTTTCTGAGGCCTTCTGAAAAACAAAAATCTCATCTTCGCCCACTTCATATCACTACTACTTTAAGTGGAATTAAAGTAAATAAAGTTTTAATTGATGGTAGGGCAGCAATAAGTCTCTTACCAGAGAGGATGCTAATGAAAGTTGGTAAGCATCATGATGATTTGGTTCCCACCAACATTGCTGTGACAGACTTTAGTGGTGCTTCTACTCCTGCGAAAGGTCTGGTTACTTTGGGGGTGAAAGTGGGATCTTCTGAGCAAAATACTATTTTTGTGATGGTGCCTTTGAGGGCAAGTTATAATGCTTTACTGGGCTGAGACTGGATTCACGGAGTTGGAGCTGTCCCATCTACTGTGCATCAAAGTGTCCTCCTTTGGACAAAGGATGGAAAGCCTGAAATTGTTAAGACTTATTCAATTTGTATGTTGAGCAGCTACATGTCGATTTTAGGGTATATAGTCCGAAATTGAAGCCTTTAAATGTTGACAGGGTGTTAAATTCTTATAACTGTGAGGGCTGCTATTTGTCTTCAGAAGGCCTGACGGTGAAACTGCGCCATCCACATCTTACTGTTTCTCCAACTGGTTGGGATTGTTCATCTTAGAATGGATCCGAGGTGTTATTCGATGGAACATGCTCAAGATGTTTTGGATTACCTGGTAATTTTAAATAATTATATAAGTAATTTTCCTTCAGTAGAGAATAAAATTGGTTCTTCTGATGAAGTTGAATCATTTAGAAATGTAATTTCTTTTTTTAGTAGCAAGAGTTCGATGTCTTCAATCGAATTTAGTCATGGTTTAACTTTTTCTTCATTATGTAGTTCAAATGATATTATTAGTCATACTGCTGATAAAATAGCAAAAGTTCATTGTATTGAAAATGAAGTTGTTGTTAACCCAACAAATGATCGAGTTCATTCTGTTTATAATGAATTTGATGATTTCTCTTTCGATTGCATCTATGATTTAGAACCTTTGGGTTTTGAAAAATATTCAGTAAAAGAAGAGGATCATTTAACAGGGTTTGAATCTCAAGATCCTTTAGAAGAAATTAATTTGGGATCTATTGATGATGTTCGAATCACTTATATCTGTAAGAATCTTGCGGATCCTTTTCGAACTCAACTTTTCTATCTTTTACATGAATTTAAAGACTGTTTTACTTGGGATTATCATGAGATGCCTGGTCTCGATTGTTCTCTTGTAGAGCATCGATTAGCATTGAAACCAAATGCTCAACCTGTGAAGCAAACTCCCCGACGTTTTGCTCCAGAAATCAATCAAAAGATTAAAGAAGAAATAGAGTGGTTGATTAAAACCAAATTTATTCAAACCACACGTTATATTGAATGGGTTTCGAATATTGTTCCCGTAATGAAGAAAAATAAAAAATTAAGGGTGTGCATTGATTTTAGAGATCTGAATAATGCTACCCCGAAGGATGAGTAGTTCATGCCAATCGCAGATATGTTAATCGATTCTGCAGTGAAAAATGAAATTTTAAGTTTTATGGACGGTTATTCAGGATATAACTAAATCTTCATTGCAGAAGATGATGTGTCCAAAACTGCTTTCCGTTGTCTCGGGGCATTAGGCACTTATGAGTGGGTGGTTATGCCTTTTGGTTTGAAAAATGCTGGTGCAACTTACCAGCGAGCAATGAATGCCATATTCCATGAGTATATTAGGAGATTTATGGAAGTGTATATCGATGATGTTATGGTCAAATCGATTTCAGAGGAAAGTGTTTGTTACTATGCGAAAAAAAAAATGATTAAAAATGAATCTTTTGAAATGTGCCTTCGGTGTGTCGGTTGGGAACTTCCTAGGTTTCGTTGTTCATAAAAAAGGGATTGTAATCGATAAGAGCAAGGCTGTTCCAATACTAGTATTGTCTTCGCCTAAATCGAAAAAAGAAGTGTAATCGTTCCTGGGAAAAGTAAATTATCTTCGAAGGTTTATTTTGAATCTTTCTGATCAAACTCGAGTGTTTGCGCCTTTAGTAAAACTAAAGAATGATTCATAGTTCGAATGGACACATGAGCATCAACATTCATTTGAGTCGATAAAGGCATATTTATCTAAGGCTCCAATAATGGCGAGTGTTCATCCACATGAGCCTTTGAAACTGTACATTGTAGCATGCACAAACACAATTGGGTGTATGCTAGCCCAAGATGATGAGAATGGGCATGAACAGGTAATTTATTACCTTAGTCGCATTTTGACTGATATTGAAGCCAGGTATTCCCCAATAGAAAGATTGTGTTTATCCCTATACTATGCATGCATGAAATTAAAGTGTTACATGGTAGCTAAATCAGTGAAAGTTGTGGCACAAACTGATCTTTTCAAATATATGTTGAGTTTTCCAACGTTACGAGGTCGTTTAGGGAAATAGATGCTAGCTTTGACAGAATTTGATTTGTAATATGTCCCAACAAAAGCTGTGAAAGGTCAGGTCATTGTAGAGTTTTGAGTTGATAATTCAAATAATCTGAAATACCAGGGGGCAAATGTACTCGACATTAAAGTCGATTATTGGAAGTTATATTATGATAGGTCGAAGCACAAGGATGGTGCAGGGGTAGAAATTCTCATTATCTCGCCAGAAGGGATTCCATCAGAATTCCTGTTCGATCTAAAATATCCTTGCTCGAATAATATGACAGAGTATGAAGCTTTAATTTTGGGCCTTGAAATCTTGATCGGAAAAGGGGCTTTGGAAGTCCAAATCCTAGGGGATTCTCAGTTAGTCCTGAAACAGTTATCGAAGGAGTTCAAATGTAATAATGAGAAGTTACAAAATTATTTGGCAACGGCTTGGGAGTTGTTAACTTCTTTTTCCCCGGTTCATATTCCAAGGATCAAGAATGAGATCGACAATGAGTTAGCCCAAATTGCTTCAAGATATAGAATCGGCCCAAAAATATTAAGAAAATTGGCCAGTATTCATCAAATTTTGGTGCCTGCGGATGAAAGGGAAGCTTTGTGTGTAGGCAAATGGGAAGATGATGATTGGAGGAAGCCCATTGCTGAGTATTTAAAGAATCCTAGCATTCCAGTCGATAGAAAGATAAAATTGTGAGCAATGAATTTTTTCTTGATGGCTGATGAGTTGTATAAGAAAGGAATCGACTGGAGTCTTTCGAGATGTCTAAGTCAAGATGATAAAGACATTGCTCTAGGAGAAGTCCATAAAGGCATATGTGATGCTCATCAGGATGGGATAAAAATGAAATGGGAAATCATGTCTATTGGCCCTCCATGATCAAAGATTGTATCGAATACGCAAAGGCGTGTCAACAATGTCAAAGGCATGGGTCGATACAACAGATCCCAGCGTCTGAGTTGCATTTGATTATTAAGCCATAGCCATTTAGAGGTTGGGCTCTGGATCTTATTGGATTGATTCACCCCTTCATCGAAATAGGATAAATTTATTTTGGTAGTAATAGATTATTTTACAAATGGGTCGAAGCAGTTCCTTTGGTGGAGGCTGGGCAAAATGAGATAATAGATTTTATTGAAGAACATATTATTCATCAATTTGGGATTCCTCAGACACTGAGTATTGGACAAGGAACTATGTTTACTGGTCAACGAATAAAAGGTTTTGCTGCTTCAAGAAACATTAATATGGTTACTTCGACCCCCTATTATGCACAGGCCAACGGGCAAGTTGAGGCAGCGAATAAAATTTTCATAGGATTGGTCAAAAAACAAATCAGAAGTAGACCCCGAACTTGGCATGAAACGTTAAGTCAAGTACTGTGGCCTTATCGAAATTCACCAAGAGGGTCGACAGGTACGTCGCCTTATAAATTAGTATATGGCCATGATGCAGTGCTACCATTGGAAATCAATCCTAATACTTTGAGGGTGTCAAAGCAAGATGATTTGCCAGTCGATGATTATTGGAATGCAATGTTTGATGAGTTGAATGAATTAGACTCAGAGCGAATATTGGCATCTGAAAACATAATTCGGCAAAAAGAAAGTGTTGCTCAAAATTACAATCATCGAATAAAAGAAAAATACTTCAGTATAGGTGAGTTGGTTTTGAAAGTTATTTTGCCAATTGAAAAGAAATTTAGAGTTTTTGGTAAATGGTCCCATACTTGGGAAAGCCCTTTCCAAGCGATTGTATTATATTCTGGAAATGCATATCAAATCTAGAAATATAATCAATTCAATAAATGGAAAGTATTTGAAGCAAAATCATTGTTTGCTAAATTAGGATTGAAATGCATAAGTCTAAAGGTAAAAAGAGAAAGTCATTACAAGTACTAAATCATCACAAATATTGAATTTTAAGGTGAAAAAATGTAAGGTGCCATAAGCTCTGCTAAGTTTGTGTGTAATTTAACCATTTTACTGTCCAGAGCTGAAAGTGTTTCGACTTGCTTATATTCTTCATGTTGGGCCTTATCAATTTGCTTCTCAGATTCTTCTTGTTTGGCCTCAATAGAATAGATTTTTTGCACAAGCTTTTCTTATTCATGCTGGACAGCGGCTAGAGGTGTAGCTATATCAGCTTTCCTCTTTCAGATTTTGGCAAGTCTCTCATTAACTTGGGCCAATTCTACTTCAAGTTCTCTTTCTTCTTTATCATAATGAGCTTGAGCAGAAAAGTCCTGAGAGATTCTTAAGTCGAATTCCTCACGGGAAGCTTTAATTGGCTGGAGAGCTGCAGTATAGCTTTCTGATTCATATCTGATATTAGCTACTTTGTCTTTGATCTCTTGTAGCTTTTCTTGGGTAGTTACACTTCTGTTGGCAACTTTTATGAAGTGGTTGACTATAGCAGAGTATTGGGATGGAACCTGAAGTTCAAAAGATGAACTTAAGACATCAGACAGAAGCGAGTTCAGGGCTACATCATTCATCCATTCAATGGGTGGATGGTCCAGGAGCTTGAGAAGTGACAAAGTTGTTCTCGCACATTAACATTTAGTTCGGATGGGAGATTGGATGTAGAAGGACCTATAAGTGCAGGAATAGAAATGAGCACTTTATCCTCCTAAACAGCTTGATTCAGGATGGTGACCAATGTAACTAGGTCAGCATTTGTAGATTCAGTAAACATACCTAGATCTTCATATCCCAAACCCGGAGAAGTTTGAAGTTCAGCATGATTGAATGGAGTGGAAGTTCTCTGTGGTAAAGGAATGGTTTCTGGAATTCGAGATAGAGAATCCGAATCAGAGACAATAGTTTCAGGGATTGAGTCAGAATCAGGGGCCACCTGAAATTCAGTAGAGGTTTCAGCTTGGTTTGGTGGAGAAGCATGTCCAATATTTAAAGTTTGTATTGGAGAATGATGGGCATGCTCCTCTGTTAAATCAACTATTTATGTCCT
>NC_029789.2:118395504-118427083 GCF_000816755.2 Arachis ipaensis | reverse complement strand
AATGGTATGAATTGATGAATGAGATGCTGCTTGTCCTAAACCTTGTTGATGTTGTTGAGGTGGTTGCTTAGGTGCAAGAGATGAAGTGATTGATTGAGCAGCAGTAACATGCTGAAATACAACATACATGAGTCGAGATTTATTTTGATTGAATCGAGATATATTTGAAAACAATATAATGTTATCGGAACGGGTATTTTTCTTCGAATCAGTTGAGAGCCCGAATCCAAATCAATTGTATCGTCTAAATGTGAGCATGTAGCAAAGAGATTTTGGATGGATGGCTCATTGTCATCAGAAGAGCTCTCACTTGATGGTTGCAACTGTAACTGATGAAAGATCGAAAATCAAGAGGATTGCAAGTTGATGTGGTTTTTGAAGAATTTCAGTTTAAATATATATGTATAAGTAAAGAGTAATTACCCTTTTGGAAGTCCTTGAAGGAGTTCGTCGACTCTTCTTTGGCGGTTGTCGTGAAGAAGCTATAGCTTCGACTTTCCTTTTCGGAGGCCTCTTGGGAGAGCCTTCAGCAGCAGGGACCACTTGGACAACAGAACACTTGATCTCTTCTAAAGTACGACTATACTTAGAATAGTAGGTGGTCCACCAATCGAAGCAAGATTTTGTAATGTATGAGTATCGATCGTAAACAAGATGATTATAACCCTCTATTTGTTGTTGATTCTTCGAGAGGCAAATGTCAAGCTCTTTTTTCGAAGCCAAAGCAATATGGCAAAAAGGTTTGCTGTTTCTAGGAAGTGGAGTCGGGATAGCTTGTGAGAAGCTTAGTTGTCTGGCTGCGTAGTGAGGGGCATTCAGAGTGGCTTTAAAGCATTCATTTTTGTGTTGGGGTAGCTCTGTGGGAATCACTTGCACAGCTAGTAGATTCGCCCAACTCCTATTGGCAAGTTCACTCCCTTCGGTGTCATTGGGGAAGAGGAGACGTTCGAGCCAGGTAGGGCCACAATTTCAGTACAAAAAAAGGTGAAATTGAGGTCCTCATTGTGAAAATTTTTACAGGAATGGAAAAGGGAAAAAACAGCCCAAAATTGGTCTTCATCCGATTGAGCTTCTGGAAAATTTGGCTTGAAATTAGCCAATCGAAAGCCTTCAATGTGCTGTTTGTTCGAACCGCCACTTCCAGGCTTTTTCATGTACTTCTCAAAAATGGCATTGAGCCAAAGCTGGAGAAGCCAGAGAGGGCCCCCCGTACTGATCAAATAATTGTTTCGAAGACAATTAACGAACTGGCCAAGTTCTTCGAAATATGCCCTAGAAGTAGCTTGGCCAAGTTGAGGTTGTTTCCTTCATGAAGTAGGGCGGCAAGAGGAAGAAAAAGCTTTTGCATTTGAACACTTCGAGAGCAGAAGATAATTGCGTTTAGCCAATAGAACAGAAAGGCCACATGTTCATCATCTGTAACAGGGCTACCCTCCGCGCCATATGATGAGCAATGAAATCACTGTAGGAAGTCGTGGGGGCAATGTTGTATTGTTGCTTATGTTGCATATCGAAGGTGAAATCTGGAGGACTAAACCATAATATTGCAGATCCAGAGAGTGTAAAAAGAAATGCTTTTCTTCATATTGCATCCTCCACCCCTTTTAGATTCATCTAGACTTCAAAGGCTGTCAAATGTTCTTACAGCTTAGTGATCCCCTCAAACTTAATATCAATGAACTTGTCAAAATTCTTTGGTAATTGGTGCACAAAATTGTGATCTTTGGTAATGGCTCCAAAAACTTGGTGCTCTAATTTCAATTCATAAATTGTCACAACTTCGATACAACTAACCAGCAAGTGCACTGGGTCGTCCAAGTAATAAACCTTACGTGATTAAGGGTCGATCCCACGGAGATTGTTGGTATGAAGCAAGCTATGGTCACCTTGTAAATCTCAGTCAGGCAGATATAAAATAGTAATGGGGTTTTCGAAATTAAATAATAAAAGAGGGATAGAAATACTTATGTAGATCATTGGTGAGAGTTTCAGATAAGCGTGCAGAGATGCTTTCGTTCCTCTGAACCCCTGCTTTCCTGCTGCCTTCATCCAATCAGTCTTACTCCTTTCTATGGCTGGCTTTATGCAAGGGCATCACCGTTGTCAGTGGCTACATCCCCTCCTCTTGTGAAAATGGTCCAAGATGCCCTGTCACGGCACGGCTAATCATCTGAGGTTTCCGATCATGCTGGAATAGGATTCACCCTCCTTTTGCGTCTGTCACTACGCCCAGCACTCGCGAGTTTGAAGCTCGTCACAGTCATTCAATCATTGAATCCTACTCGGAATATCACAGACAAGGTTTAGACTTTCCGGATTCTCTTGAATGCCGCCATCATTCTAGCTTACACCACGAAGATTCTGATTAAGAGATCTAAGAGATACTCATTCAATCTAATGTAGAACAGAAGTGGTTGTCAGGAACGCGTTCATAGGGAATGATGATGATTGTCACATTCATCACATTCAAGTTGAAGTGCGAATAAATATCTTAGAAGCGGAATAAGTTGAATTGAATAGAAAAACAGTAGTACTTTGCATTAATCTTTGAGGAACAGCAGAGCTCCACACCTTAATCTATGGAGTGTAGAAACTCTACCGTTGAAAATACATAAGTGAGAGGTCCAGGCATGGCCGAATGGCCAGCCCCTCTGATCTAAGAACCAGGCGTCCAAAGATATCCAATACAATAGTAAAAAGTCCTATTTATAATAAACTAGCTACTAGGGTTTACAGAAGTAAGTAATTGATGAATAAATCCACTTCCGGGGCCCACTTGGTGTGTGCTTGGGCTGAGCTTGAGTGTTACACGTGTAGAGGTCATTCCTGGAGTTGAACGCCAGTTTTGGTGCCAGTTTGGGCGTTGAACTCCACTTTGCAACTTGTTTCTGGAGCTGGACGCCAGAATTGGGCAGAGAGCTGGCGTTGAACGCCAGTTTGTGTCATCTAAACTTGGGCAAAGTATGGACTATTATATATTGCTGGAAAGCCCTGGATGTCTACTTTCCAACGCAATTAGAAGCGCGCCATTTTGAGTTCTGTAGCTCCAGAAAATTCATTTTGAGTGCAGGGAGGTCAGAATCCAACAGCATCAGCAGTCCTTCTTCAACTTCTGAATCTGATTTTTGCTCAAGTCCCTCAATTTCAGCCAGAAAATACCTGAAATCACAGAAAAACACACAAACTCATAGTAAAGTCCAGAAATGTGAATTTAACATAAAAACTAATGAAAACATCCCTAAAAGGAACTAGATTCTACTAAAAACATACAAAAAACAATGCCAAAAAGCATATAAATTATCCGCTCATCACAACACCAAACTTAAATTGTTGCTTGTCCCCAAGCAACTGAAAATCAAATAGGATAAAAAGAAGAGAATATACTATAAATTCTAAACTATCAATTAAACATAGCTCCAATCAGATGAGCGGGACTTGTAGCTTTTTGCCTCTTGAATAGTTTTGGCATCTCGCTTTATTCATTGAAGTTCAGAATGATTGGCATCTATAGGAACTCAGAGTTCAGATAGTGCTATTGATTCTCCTAGTTCAGTATGATGATTCTTGAACACAGCTATTTTATGAGTCTTGGCCGTGGCCCTAAGCACTTTGTTTTCCAGTATTACCACCGGATACATAAATGCCACAGACACATCCTCCTATCCACTGATGCTCAAAGCCTTGGGATCCTTTTTATTTGCCTTTGCCTTTTGGTTTTAAGGGTTACTGGCTTTTTGCTCTTGCCTCTTGGTTTTAAGAGCTTTGGCTTTTTCTGCTTGCTTTTTCTTTTTCTTTCTATTTTTTTCGCCTATTTTTTTGTTTTTTTTTTTTTTTGAATGCAAGCTTTGTTCTTTGCTGCTTTTTCTTGCTTCAAAAATCATTTTTATGATTTTTTAGATTATCAAATAACATGTCTCCTTGTCATAATTCTTTCAAGAGCCAACATATTTAACATTCTTAAACAACAACTTCAAAAGACATATGCATTGTTCAAGCATACATTCAGAAAACAAGAAGCATTGTCACCACATCAATATAATTAAACTAAGTTTAAGGATAAATTCGAAACTCATGTACTTCTTGTTCTTTTGAATTAAAACATTTTTCATTTAAGTGAGGTGATGGATTCATAGGACATTCATAACTTTAAGACATAGTTACTAACTACTAATGATCATGTAATGAAGACACAAACATAGATTAGCACATAACATAGAAAACGAAAAATAGAAGAAATAAGAACAAAGAATGAATCCACCTTAGTGATGGTGGCGTTTCCTTCTTGAGGAATCAATGATGTCCTTGAGCTCTTCTATGTCTCTTCCTTGTCTTTGTTGCTCCTCCCTCATTGCTTTTTGATCTTCTTTTATTTCATGAAGGATGATGGAGTGCTCTTGATGTTCCACCCTTAGTTGTCCCATGTTGGAACTTAATTCTCCTAGGGAGGTGTTGATTTGCTCCCAATATTTATGTGGAGGGAAGTGCATCCCCTGAGGTGTCTCAGGGATCTCTTGATTTGCAGCCACATGTTCTACCACTGAGCTATAGATCCTTTACATAATTGTTTTACCACACCAAACTTAGAATGTTGCTTGCCCTCGAGCAAAAGAAGAAAGAATAGAAGAAGAAGAAGAAGATATGGAGGAGATGGAGGGATATGTGTATGGATGTGAGTGGTGAAAGGAAAACAGAAGGGATGACCATGAATGGATAGAGAGAGGGTGAGGTGGGTGGGGATCCTGTGAGATTCACAGATCCTGAGATGATCCTGTGGTGTCCACATATCCTGAGGTGTCAAGGATTTACATCCCTGCATCCATTAGGCATGTAAAATGCCCTTGCACACAACTCTGGGCATTCAGCGCCAGGTTGGTGCCCATTTTGGGCGTTCAACGCTCATTTGTTGCCCATTTCTGGCGTTGAACGCCAGAACCATGCTTGTTCTGGGCGTTCAGCGCCAGCTTCTCTCCAGGGTGCAATTCTGGCGTTCAGCGCCCAGATGATGCCCATTTTGGGCATTCAGCGCCAGAACCATGCTCTGTTCTGGCGTTGAACGCCAGGCAGATGCTTCCTCCAGGGTGTGATTTTTCTTCTGCTGTTTTTGATTCCGTTTTCAATTTTTATATTTATTTTGTGACTCCACATGATCATGAACCTATAAATACATATAACTAAGAAAAATATAGTTAGATAAATAAAAATTAGGTTGCCTCCCAACAAGCGCTTCTTTAATGTCAATAGCTTGACAGTGGGCTCTCATGGAGCCTCACAGATGTTCAGAGCATTGTTGAGACTCTCCAACACCAAACTTAGAGTTTGGATATGGGGGTTCAACACCAAACTTAGAGTTTGGTTGTGGCCTCCCAACACCAAACTTAGAGTTTGACTGTGGGGGCTTTGTTTGACTCTGCTTTGAGAGAAGCTTTTTCTGCTTCCTCTCCATGGATGCAGAGAGAGATCCTTGAGTTGTAAACACAAGGTTGTCCTTATTTAATTGAAGGATCAATTCTCCTCTGTCCACATCAATCACAGCTCTTGCTGTGGCCAGGAAAGGTCTTCCTAGGATGATGGATTCATCCTCTTCCTTTCCAGTATCCAGGACTATGAAATCAGCAGGGATGTAAAGGCCTTCAACCTTTACTAACACGTCCTCTACTTGTCCATAAGCCTGTTTTCTTGAATTATCTGCCATCTCTAATGAGATTTTAGCAGCTTGCACCCCATAGATTCCCAGTTTCTCTATTACAGAGAGGGGCCTGAGGTTTATCCCTGAACCAAGGTCACACAGAGCCTTAAAGATCATGGTGCCTATGGTACAAGGTATTATGAACTTTCCAGGATCCTGTCTCATCTGAGGCAATGTCAGTTGATCCAAATCACTTAGTTCATTGGTGAATAAGGGAGGTTCATCTTCCCAAGTCTCAATACCAAATAATTTGGCATTCAGCTTCATGATTGCTCCAAGGAACTTGGCAGCTTGCTCTTCAGTAATGTCCTCATTCTCTTCAGAATAGGAATACTCATCAGAGCTCATGAATGGCATAAGGAGGTTCAATGGAATCTCTATGGTCTCTATATGAGCCTCAGAGTCCTTTGGTTCCTCAGAGGGAAACTCCTTATTGATCACTGGGCGTCCCAGGAGATCTTCCTCCTTGGGATTCACGTCCTCCTCTCTCCCATTGGGTTCGGCCATTTTGGTTATGTCAATGGCTTTGCACTCTCCTTTTGGATTCTCTTCTGTATTATTACTCACAGGATTCCTCTCAGAAGTGTACATGAACTGGTTATTAGCAACCATGTCAATGAATTCTTGAGCTTCTGCAGGTGTTTTCTTTAGGTGAATGGATCCACCTGCAGAAGTATCCAATGACATTTTTGCCAATTCAGACAAACCATCATAGAAGATATCCAGGATGGTCCATTCTGAAAGCATGTCAGTAGGACACTTTTTGGTCAGTCCTTTGTATCTCTCCCAAGCTTCATAGAGGGATTCACCTTCTTTCTGTCTGAAGGTCTGAACGTCCACTCTAAGTTTACTAAGCTTTTGAGGAGGAAAGAACTTGGCTAAGAAAGCCGGGACCAGCTTATCCCAAGAGTTCAGGCTATCTCTGGGTTGAGAGTCCAACCACACTCTAGCTCTGTCTCTTATAGCAAAAGGGAAAAGCATGAGCCTGTAGACTTCAGGATCTACTCCATTAGTCTTAACAGTATCACAGATCTGCAAGAATTCAATTAAGAACTGAAAGGGATCTTCAGATGGAAGTCCATGAAACTTGCAGTTCTGCTGCATCAGAGAAACTAGCTGAGGTTTCAGCTCAAAATTGTTTGCTCCAATGGTAGGAATGGAGATGCTTCTTCCCTGTAAATTGGAATTAGGTGCAGTAAAGTCACCAAGCATTCTCCTTGCATTATTGTTGTTAGGTTCGGCTGCCATCTCCTTTACTTGTTCGAAATTTTCAATAAGGTTGTCTCTGGATTGTTGTAATTTAGCTTCTCTTAGTTTTCTCTTCAGAGTCCTTTCAGGTTCTGGATCAGCTTTAACAAGAATTCCTTTTTCTTTATCCCTGCTCATAAGAAAGAGAAGAGAAAAAGAAAAGAAGAGGAATCCTCTATGCCACAGTAAAGAGGTTCCTTATTGTTAGTAGAAGAAGAGGAAAAGAAAAAATTCGAACATAGATAGAAGAGGGGGTTCGAATTTGGTGAGTGATGTGAGGAAGAGATGTTAGTAGATGAATAAATAAATAGAATAAGATGAGAGAGGGAGAATTTCGAAAATAGCAAAGATCAAACAAGAAGACTTACCAAGAACAACTTGAAGATCATGAAGAACACTATGAATGCATGAGAATTTTCGAAAAATGCAAGATGAGTATGCAATTGACACCAAACTTATAATATGACTCAAGACTCAAACAAGAAACAAAAAAATATTTTTGATTTTTATGATTTTATGATTTTTTTGGTTTTTTTCGAAAATTATTATGAAAAATAAAAATAAGGATTCCAAAATTTTTAATATGAATTCCAGGAATCTTATGCTCTTTAGTCTAAAGCTCCAATCAAAGGGTTAGGTATGGCTTAATAGCCAGCCAAGCTTTAGTATGTAAATCAGGAACAGTAGCAGGTGGATTAGCAACAACTAGCTTGCTCTTGATAACAAATTGAAAGCCTCAGTCCAAATGAATTTAGACATGGCTTTACAGCCAGCCAGGCTTCACATGCTTCATGAAACACTAGAATTCATTCTTAAAAATTCTGAAGAAAAATATATTTTTGAAAACATTTTTTTTTCGAAAACAAAGGAGAAATTTTTGAAAGATTTTTGAAAAAAAATTTTTCTTTTTTGAAAACTTTTTGAAAAGAAAACGAAAAGAAAGTTACCCAATCTGAGCAACAAGATGAACCGTCAGTTGTCCAAACTCGAAGAAATCCCCGGCAACGGCACCAAAAACTTGGTGCACGAAATTGTGATCTCTGGTAATGGCTCCAAAAACTTGGTGCTCTAATTTCAATTCATAAATTGTCACAACTTCGATACAACTAACCAACAAGTGCACTAGGTCGTCCAAGTAATAAACCTTACGTGAGTAAGGGTCGATCCCACGGAGATTGTTGGTATGAAGCAAGCTATGGTCACCTTGTAAATCTCAGTCAGGCGGATATAAAATAGTAATGGGGTTTTCGAAATTAAATAATAAAATAGGGATAGAAATACTTATGTAGATCATTGGTGAGAGTTTCAGATAAGCGTGCAGAGATGCTTTCGTTCCTCTGAACCCCTGCTTTCCTCCTACCTTCATCCAATCAGTCTTACTCCTTTCTATGGCTGGCTTTATGCAAGGGCATCACCGTTGTCAGTGGCTACATCCCCTCCTCTTGTGAAAATGGTCCAAGATGCCATGTCACGGCACGGCTAATCATCTGAGGTTCCCGATCATGCTGGAATAGGATTCACCCTCCTTTTGCGTCTGTCACTACGCCCAGCACTCGCGAGTTTGAAGCTCGTCACAGTCATTCAATCATTGAATCCTACTTGGAATACCACAGACAAGGTTTAGACTTTCCGGATTCTCTTGAATGCCGCCATCATTCTAGCTTACACCACGAAGATTCTGATTAAGAGATCTAAGAGATACTCATTCAATCTAATGTAGAACGGAAGTGGTTGTCAGGCACGCGTTCATAGGGAATGATGATGATTGTCACGTTCATCAAATTCAAGTTGAAGTGCGAATGAATATCTTAGAAGCGGAATAAGTTGAATTGAATAGAAAAATAGTAGTACTTTGCATTAATCTTTGAGGAACAGCAGAGCTCCACACCTTAATCTATGGAGTGTAGAAACTCTACCATTGAAAATACATAAGTGAGAGGTCCAGGCATGGCTGAATGGCCAGCCCCTCTGATCTAAGAACCAGGCGTCCAAAGATATCCAATACAATAGTAAAAAGTCCTATTTATAATAAACTAGCTACTAGGGTTTACAGAAGTAAGTAATTGATGCATAAATCCACTTCCGGGGCCCACTTGGTGTGTGCTTGGGCTGAGCTTGAGTGTTACACGTGTAGAGGTCATTCCTAAAGTTGAACGCCAGTTTTGGTGCCAGTTTGAGCGTTGAACTCCACTTTGCAACTTGTTTCTGGCGCTGGACGCCAGAATTGGGCAGAGAGCTAGCGTTGAATGCCAGTTTGCGTCATCTAAACTTGGGCAAAGTATGGACTATTATATATTGCTGGAAAGCCCTGGATGTCTACTTTCCAACGCAATTCGAAGCGCGCCATTTTGAGTTCTGTAGCTCCAGAAAATTTATTTTGAGTGCAGGGAGGTCAGAATCCAACAGCATCAGCAGTCCTTCTTCAACCTCTGAATCTGATTTTTGCTCAAGTCCCTCAATTTCAGCCAGAAAATACCTGAAATCACAGAAAAATACACAAACTCATAGTAAAGTCCAGAAATGTGAATTTAACATAAAAACTAATGAAAACATCCCTAAAAGTAACTAGATTCTACTAAAAACATACTAAAAATAATGCCAAAAAGCGTATAAATTATCCGCTCATCAGTAATCAAACACGTAAAACCCTCGTTGCAAAAGGAGTCTTCCCAACAACCACGGGATCATGATGACCTCGTCGTCTCTTCGGCCCCTACTACTAAAGGATTCCGATCTCTCCCTCCTATGTAGAGAAGAACTGAAGATCGTTTTTGGTCATCTAGTAGCTTCTCGAACTCGTGCTCCATCCTCCCTAGGAGGTGTTTGGCCCCTTTTATCAGTAGCATGCTTAAAAGCCAGGTTCTCACACATCCTTGACTCTACATCTTGAATTCTTGCTCTTTGGGTTCGTTGAGCACGAGACCTCTGAGCATCCTGTACTTGTCTTTCTAAATTTTGAATCTTCGAAGTCATTTCTTGCATTATTTTGGCATTTATCTTAGTCTGGGTTTCAGATGGTCTCCTTACAATGTTTACCCCCTCCCGGGTTGACTAGAGGTGAATTCCCATCATTTATGACATTCCGACTATTGTAGTTTCTAGGGGGATGTCAGCCCTAACCTCTAAAATCATGATTCTATCTAGAATCATTATACTCATGATCAGCTTGTCCTACTATATGCAAAATTGGAGTCTGTGGAGGCACTTGTAGGTGGTCTACATTCCCCACATGTTCCTTGTTTGCATCTGCAACAACCCGTGATATTGAAGCATTGAGGTCCCCACAGACGGCGCCAAATATTCGTACGTTTAGTGAACTTACCAACGGAGTAACTCGGGACCTAGATTTCTCCAAATGATCAAGCTGGGGTTAGTACCTGCAAAGATACTCCGATGTTTCAATGACTAAGTGCTATTTATTAATAGGGTAAACTACCAAAAATGCACTAGAATAATTTTGTCATTGATAAAAATGCACCCAAATGTTGTTATCAACAAAAATTCCTGCAAACAATTAAAAATGCTACCAAAAAGCCAAAAAGAATTTTTTTTTTGTAAGTGGCAAACGACTTTTGTATTTGATAAATCACTTATGCATTTATCCAACATTTATAAGAATATTAGATAATTATTTAAAAAATACATTAAAAAACCGAATAAAAGTAAATTTTAAAAGTATTATTGGTTGTTGACAAAAAATATATACTTAGCAAAAAATCACTAAATTTTAAAGATAAAAATATCTCAGTTTTCTAATCGTGCTTGCAAAAAATTATATTAAAATTCAATCTCTAAAATATTTTTTTAGAATACATCTTTAATATTGGGCTTTTTTTTTCAAGTTTTTAAATTATTTGAGGGTATTTTTGTCGATAATAAAATTCAGATGTATTTTTGTCAGCGACAAAATTATTCGAATGCATTTTTGGTGGTTTACCCTTCATAATAATAATGAGTAAAAAAGTTGTGTATATCCCCTTCTCTTTATTGGTGAACATACATGTATAGGTTAATGAGATAGTTGTTAAGATAGTGGATTAAAGAAAATCAAGATTGTTGTTCAAGAATTAGTTGTGTAATCTTGTACTGTAAAGGCTTCTCTTGTTGACTAAGTCTTCAAGTCTTCTATAGTATAAAAGAGAGTTCAGAATCAGTCTCAGAGAGAGAGAGAGAGAGAGAGAGAGAGAGAGAGAGACAGAGAGAGAGAGAGAGAGAGACAATACACAAGTTTGGTAATAATTCAATTTATTACCATTTTATATTTTTCTAATACATCAAGATATCTCTCTTTTTTTTTCTCTTATGATTCATCCTCTGTAGAATTCACAATTCTACACTACTTTCTACATAGTATCTAGAGCTACAAGGTTATGATCCATGGTATTAATGGTATCTTCTTCCTCAA
Organism: Arachis ipaensis; assembly: GCF_000816755.2. NCBI lineage: Eukaryota > Viridiplantae > Streptophyta > Magnoliopsida > Fabales > Fabaceae > Arachis > Arachis ipaensis. Next base: position 118,415,744 of record NC_029789.2, on the reverse strand, counting down.
ACAGCAATAAATCTCTTTTCAATCCTATTCTAGACAAGCTTGATGAAACAAGTTTTGTTACATGGCAACAATTGGCACTTTTCACTATCAAAGGACAGAAGTTTGAAGATCATATCATTGAAGGCAAAGAATCTCCTCAGTATGCCTCAGATGCAGAGCATACTACTGGTACTATTTCATCTAAATATGAAAAATGGATCTAACAAGATTGTAATCTCAATTCTTGGCTTCTTGCTTTTATTAATTAGTCTTACAAAAATAGAATGCTTCACTGTACTTCTACTCTTCAAATTTGGAAGAAATTGCATCAACTTTTCACTAAGTCAACAAAATTAAAGGTTAAGCAACTTCAAATCCAATTAAAGAATTGTAAGAAACAATCTCTTTCCATTACTTAATATCTTTCACACATCAAGAAGATAGTCAACTTTCTGAATGCTCTTAGTTATGAAGTTAGCCATGAATCTCATATTGAAATAATTTGTGATGGCCTTTCGAAAGATTTCTCTAGCTGCATTTCATTGGTTCAAGTAAAATTAGAATTATTCACAATAGGAGAAGTAGAAACACTACTTGTATCACATGAAGAAACACTAGAAAAATTCAAACAACTATCTCTTGGTCTTGCTTAAGCACAAGTTGCTCAATCTGCTTTCTCTAACTCAAGATTTCCTAGAAGAAACTTCAATGGAAGAAGAGGTGGTCGTGGTTGTCATTTTGGTCGAGGTGGTAGGTTTTCTTAGCAAGCAACGAATCGTTTGACCTGCCAAGTTTGTGACAGGCCTGGTCACTCAGCTTGCCACTATTTCTATAGATATGATCATGCTTATTCTGGCAATTCCACCTCTTCTTAATCTGTTTATTCTAGTCAACCACCACCTCCACCTCCTCCTTCCTTCCATCAACCTCAATCATACCTCACCTCTACATCTTCTACTAATGACACGGCTTGGTACCCTGATATAGGGGCAAGTCATCACCTCACACATAATTACAACAACCTAATCAATGATGCAGACTACACTAGCCCTGATCACCTTTACTTGGCAAATGATTCTGGTATTCCTATACATCATTGTGGACATATACTGCTTTAAAATCTTTAAATATGAATAGAGTTTTTGTGTATAAAAATATTTTACATTTACCTAAAGTTGCTAAGAACTTGATTAATGTTCTAAAATTTTGTTTGGATAACAATGTATTTTTTAAATTTCACCTCTTTCATTGTTTTGTTAAATCTTAGGTCAACAAGCAAAATCTACTTCAGGGAATACTTACACATGGTTTATATGCATTTGACAACTTATTAGTTCCTTTATCTTTGGTTGACAAATCTATCGCTCATGCTTTTATTGCAAAATGTAAAATGAATCCTATCTTATGGCATAGAAAACTAGGACACCCTTCTTCTTCCATAATTTAAACTATTCTTAAACATTGTAATGTTCCCTTTGATAATAATACAAGTTTTAATACTGATTATAACTCCTTTATTTGTGATCACTGCTGCATGGCAAAAATGCATGCTCTTCCATTTCCCTTATCTCAAACTAAATATGATTCTCCATTACAACTTATTTTTATTGACATATGACGTCCTACCCCCACGGTGTCAAGGTAAAGTTTCAAATTTATTTGAGTTTGGTTGATGTTCATACAACATATACCTATTTATATCTAATGCAATCTAAATTACAAATTTTTTCTATTTTTCAGCAATACAAAAATCTTATGGAGAAACAACTGAGGATTTCTATTAAAGACAGTCCAAACTGATAATGGGAAGGAATTCCTTTCTTTGAATTTTAAGAATTACTTATAAGAACATGAAATTGTTCATCATTTGTCTTACCCTTACACTCATCAACAACAAGGCATTGTTGAGGGTAAGCATAGACATTTAACTGAGTTGGGCTTATCCTTACTTGCCACTACCAAATTGCCTGAGTTATTGGGAGGATACTTTTCTAACTTCTGCTTTTTTGATAAATAGGCTACCCACAAAGGCTTTGAATTTTAAATCACCATATGAGATTCTTTATCACATCAAACCAAATTATGACTTGTTAAGAGTTTTTGGATGTGCTTGTTACCCTTATACTCATCCTTATAATACTCACAAATTTGATTACAGATCTCAGAAGTGTGTTTTTCTTGGATATGCCCCACAATTCAAGGGCTTGAAATGCCTTACTACTCAAGACAAAGTATTAATTGTAAGAAATAATGTTATTGATGAACAACTTTTTTCTACTCTACTTTTTTCATATTGGAGATATGAGCAACATTTAGTAAAACTGTTGGTTAGCTATAACTGATTTAGTTAGAGGTTGTTAGCTTTCTAGAGATAAGGTCCTCAAACAAACTCTGCTGTATAAAAAGAAGGTTATGATTCTGTTGTAAAGAACTGAAAAATAGCACAATAGTTATTCTATTTCAATTTTCAATTCAAATCTCTTGTCAATCTCTCTCTTCTTTGTATTCTTCCATTTCAATCATGGTATCATGAGCTCAGGTCTAAGATCCATGGCAGCAATTATCCCACACTCTTCTTCTTCTCCTTCTTCTACAAATTCAACTACTTTTTCTGTGCCTATGATAGATAAGCTCAATGAAAACTCTTTCAAGACCTGGCAGCACTTGGCTATTCATGTCATCAATGCTAATGAATTTGTGGATCATCTTAATACAGAGAAAATTCCAATCAGATTTGATAATCAAGCAGCTCGCATTGCAGGAACAGAATCAGAATCCTACAAGAAATGGAAGACTAAAGATCATTACCTCATGACCTGGCTTCTTTCATCAATTGATGATAGTTTCAAGAACAGAATGTTGGATTGCGCTTTTGCACACCAGGTTTGGGCAAAAATTAAAGATTATTTCTCTAAAACTTCAAAAATAAAGATTCAACAATTAAAATTTGAACTCAAGTCATTTAGAAAAGGTGGAACTTCTGCTACTGAATATCTCGCCAAGATAAGAAAGATTGTGGATTCTCTAGCAGCAAGTGGTTATACCCTCTCCCTTGATGATCATATTACCGCCATTACTGAAGGCTTGTCTGAGGATTATGCATTGTATATCTCTACTGTAATGACAAACATTGAGTCAATTTCTCTAATGGAAGCTGAATCCCTCCTTCTGGCTCATGAGCATATGTTCGATCGTTTTTGAAAACCTGATTTTGAATCAGTTTCTATCAATTACACACAAACAACTCCTCTGTATGCAAGACCACCTTCAAGAGCAAATTTCTATGGACGTCGTGGAAGGGGTGGTAGATTTTCTTGCGGTGGCAGATACTCTTCTTTGGACTCTTGGCCTCAGTGTCAAGTATGTGGGAGACTTGGACATGTGGCCTTTTCTTGCTTTCATTGCTTTGATAACAACTTTCATCCTTCTTCTCAAAATTTCACAAATTAGAAAACAAATACACCTTTGGCTCTTCCACCTCCATTATCATTTCATACTCCTCGTGCTTATCTTGCAACTCTTTCTGCCTTGTTAGATTCTTCCAGGCTTCCTGATACAGGTGCCAGTCATCATGTCACATCTGATCCAAACAATCTAGTTTGCTCATCTGATTACAATGGTTCTGAACAGATTATGTTAGGTAATGGTACAGATAGTAGTATTATTCAATATGGTCACTCATATCTTGTTAATCTTGATACAAAACAAAAGTTTCTGCTTGACAAATTATTACATTCCCCTGAAATAACTCAGAACCTTATAAGTGTGCATAAAACTACTATTGATAACAAGTGTTTCTTTGAGTTTCATGCTAACTATTGTTGTGTTAAATCCCAGATTACAAATGAGATTCTTCTTCAAGGAATTTCTAGAAATGGCATTTATTATTTTGATAGAATGACTGTTACTCAAACTAAATCTGACAATGCTGATAAGGATTTAGTGCAAATTGACAACTTTTATCCTAAAGTTTTTCATGCTAATTTGAACTCATATGAATTGTGGCATGATAGACTTGGCCACTATGGCACAAATACTGTTCTAAATGTAATGAGACATTGTAATTTGAATGTTCAATCACATAAAGCCACTTCTCATGTTTGTGAATTCTGCTGTATGGCAAAAATGCACCTTCTTCCTTTCTTTCTAGATAAATTTAACTTTAATGCTCCTCTTGAAATGATGTATTCAGATTTATGGGGACTTGCCCTTATTACTTCATATCATGGATTCAATTATTATATCTTATTTGTTGATGCTTTTACTAGGTATACATATGTTTATTTTCTCCATTCTAAATCTTAGGCATTTCATGCTTTTTTACAATTCAAAGCTAATTTTGAAACTCACAGGGGTGTAAAGATTAAAGCTTTACAAACTGACCATGGCCGTGAATACCTATCTACACAATTCACTGAATTTTTGGCTACTCACGGTATCACTCATCGCTTCTCTTGTCCATACACTCATCAACAAAATGAACGGGCCGAAAGGAAGCATCGTCACATTGTTGAAACTGGTCTTGCAATGCTTGCAAGAGCTTCTCTTCCTTTGATACATTGGGACGATGCCTTCCTTTCGACAACCTACATTATCAATAGACTATCCTCTCCAAATACTCAAAATATCACTCCTTATGAACTCCTTCACCATCATAAACCACACTATTCTTTCCTTAGAACCTTTGGGTGTGCTTGCTATCCATGTCTTAAACCATATTCTACCAATAAATTTGACTACAAATCTCAATTATCCATCTTCTTAGGTTATGCTCTTAATCATAAGGGATATAAGTGTCTCACTAAAACTGGAAAAATCATTATTACTCGTCATGTTATATTTGATGAATCTAAGTTTTCATATTCTATTCTTTTTCCATCCTCACCTCCTGCTTTACCTAAGCAACAATTTCCTTATACATCCTTGGTACTGCCTATTATAACTCATACTTCTTCAAATTCACATCTTAACAATGAGTCCAATTCTGCTCTTCATTCCTCCTACCAACCAGTTCTATCTAGTTCTAATTTTGACCTTCTTCCTCACTCTTCCTTAGATGCATCATCACCTAAGCAAGCCTCTAACCAAAAATCAAATGAGCCAATTCCTCTCTCTAAAGCCAATACAGCTCAACACCACTCAGATAGTGTCCTTATTTCAGGTTTAGAAATACAATTTGGAAGTTCTCCGAAACCAAAAATTTCAACTAATACTCACTCAATGCAAACCAGATCCAAGTCTAGTATTGTAAAACCAAAACTATTCCCAACTACTACTTCTTCCAATCTTGATCTTTATAATAATGTTCCTACCACCACTGCACAGGCTTTACAGTCACCTCATTGGCATCAAGCCATGTTGGAGGAGCTGCAAGCTTTATATAAGAATCAAACATGGAGTTTAGAAACTCCTCCTCTTACTGCCAAGGTGATCGATAGCAGGTGGATTTATGCTATTAAAAGAAAATCAAATGGATATATTGCTAAGTATAAAGCTAGATTGGTTGCAAAGGGTAACCACCAAGTTAAGGGGTTGATTATGAACAGGTTTTTGCCCATGTAATCAAACCTTCATCCATAAGAATTGTTCTCACCATTGCTTTAAAGTATCATTGGCAGATTCGGCAGTTTGATTTCAATGATGCATTTTTGAATGGGGATTTAAATGAAATGGTTTTTATGAAACAACCTCCAGGATTTTTTCAAGGTGATGTTGGACAGGTTTGTAGATTGAAAAATCCTTGTATGGCTTAAAACAAGCCCCAAGAACATGGTTTGTTAAACTTTCTTCAACTTTAGTTTTATTTGGTTTCATCAAAACCAGGTCAGATCACTCTTTATTTGTCAAGCATGATCCTACTATCACTATATATATTCTAGTATATGTACATGATATACTTATTACTGGGAATAATACAATTGTCATTCAAAATACTATAAACCCGCTTCACAACATTTTTTTCTTAAAAGATCTTGGTGAATTTAGTTATTTTCTTGGAATAGAAGCATGTAAGATTGATTCAGGAACTTATCATCTTAGTCAAACAAAATACATCTCTGACCTATTAAAGAAAGTTTGCATGGAAGAATTAAAAGGAGTTCCAACTCCTATGATCACAAGTGTTAAACTATCTAAAGAAGGAAATAATATCTTGATGATGCAACATTATATAAATCTGTTATAGGGTCTCTACAGTATGCTACCTTAACAAGGCCAGAAATCTCTTATTGTGTTAACAAATTAAGTCAATATATGCAAAGACCCTTGATTAGTCATTGGAAATATGTGAAGAGATTGTCACGGTATCTTGCTGGGACAATAGAACAAGGTCTTTTGTTTAATTCTAGCACTGACTTAAGAATTTATGCTTTTTGTGATTCAGATTGGGGATCAGATGTTGATGATAGAAAATCCACTTATGGTTATGGAGTTTATCTTGGTGCAAACCTGGTATCTTGGTGCAGTAGGAAACAACCCTCTGTCAACAGATCCAGCACAGAAGCTGAGTATAGGGGACTAGCTGAAGCAGATTCTCAAATAGTCTGGCTCCAAAATCTTCTCAAGGAACTTCACATCCAAGTTGACACTGTTCCCACTCTATATTGCGATAACATGAGTGCAGTTTTGCTGCAGCTAATCCTATTTTGCACAGCAAAACTAAACACTTTGAGTTAGATTTACATTTTGTTAGAGAAAGAGTAAATTAGAATCAGCTAAATGTTGTTCATATTAGTGTAGTGGATCAAGTGGCTGACATTTTTACTAAACCTCTGTCAGCAGAACCTTTCAACAAGTGTAAAGACAAACTTAAAGTTACTGCAAGAGTATCTTCAAGTTTGAGGGGGGATATTGGAGATATGAGCAACAGTTAGTAAAACTATTAATTAGCTATAACTGATTTAGTTAGAGGTTGTTAGCTTTCTAGAGATAAGGTCCTCTAACAAACTCTGCTGTATAAATAGATGGTTATGATTCTATTGTAAAGAACTGAAAAATAATACAATAGTTATTCTATTTCAATTTTCAATTCAAATCTCTTGTCAATCTCTCTCTTCTCTGTATTCTTCCATTTGTATCATTTCACAACTGCTCCTCATTCTTCTTTAAGTTCCAATGAGAACCAATCTTCACTTTCTTCTATTCCTACTCCTCCACTATCTGATTCTGCACTCTCAACTTCTACACCAACTAGTATTTCTCCAACTCATCTTTCGCTTCCTTCTTCTTCTACTTCTTCTACTATTGATGAAAAATCTAATGTCATTTCTTCTTCTGATAATACTACACCAATTATCCCTTCTAATCAACCTTCCACAACCACCAACACTCATCACATGATCACCAGATCAAAATCTGGTATTCATAAACTCAAACCCCTTGTTGCTACTTTCTCTATTTATAATCTCACCAAAAATTCACCACAGAATGTTTCTCAGGCCTTACAATCCTCTTATTGGCTTCAAGCCATGAATGAGAAATACAATGCTCTAATGAAAAATCATACCTAGCATCTTACTCATCCTCCACCTAATTCCATTATTATTGGATGTAAATGGATTTTTACTGTAAAACGAGCCCCTGATAATAGTATAAGAAGTATAAAGCTCGATTGGTGTCAAAAAGGTGACACCAACTCGAGGACGTTGAATTTAATCAAATATACATCCGTATTATAAGACCCTCTACTATAAGGATTGTTCTCACCATTGCTATTTCAAAACGATGGCCTTTGCATCAATTTGACTTCAATAATGCGTTCTTAAATGGATAATTACACGAACACGTTTACATGATGTAGCCTCCAGGTTTTGAACATGTTGATTCCAGTTTGGTTTGTGAGTTGGACAAAGCCATTTATGGTTTAAAACGGGCCTTCGAGCTTGGTTTGCCAAATTAAGCTCTACTCTTTTTCAATTTGGTTTTAAAAACACTAAAGATGATATATCGCTATTCATTCGTGTCACTAATACCTCGACTATTTACTTACTTACCTATGTTAATGACATAGTTATAACTAGCAGTAACAAAAATGAAATTGAACACCTTGTTGCTGAACTAAATTCTAAATTTTCTTTGAAGAACTTGGGTGGTTTGCACTACGTTCTGGGTCTCGAATTTAATTATATTGCTACTGGTGATTGGTGCACGAAGTTTTTGATGTCAAGGCTCAGTAGAAACTCTACCGTTAAAAATACATAAGTGAAGGTCCAGGCATGGCCGAGATGGCCAACCCCCTAAAACGTGATCAAAGAATCATAAGGTAATCCAAAGATGAACAATGGATTACAACTGAGACCAAAGATGCCTAATACAATAGTAAAAGGTCCTATTTATAATAAACTAGCTACTAGGGTTTACATGAGTAAGTAATTGATGTATAAATCCACTTCCTGGGCCCAAATATGATTCTAGAACTTAAAGTTTGAATCTTTCTTAACAAGCAAGTAACAAACTTCAAATTTTTGAATCAAAACATTAATTGATTATGTTATTTTCGAAAATTTGATATAAAAATAAGAAAAAGATTTTTGAAAAATATTTTTTTTATTTTCGAAAATAACTAAGAATTTTGAAAAAGATTTGATTTTTGAAAAAGATTTTGAAAAAGATAAGATTTTCAAATTGAAAATTTGATTTGACTCATAAGGAACAACTTTGATTTTTAAAAAATTTTTGTAAAAGTCAACTCAATTTTCGAATTTGATAAGAGAAAAAGGGAAAGATTTTTTTTTTAATTTTTGAATTTTTATGATGAGAGAGAAAAACAAGAAAAATGATGCAATGCATGAAATTTTTAGATCAAAACAATGAATGCATGCAAGAATGCTATGAATGTCAAGATGAACACCAAGAACACTATGAATGTCATGATGAACATCAAGAACATATTTTTGAAAAATTTTTAATGCAAAGAAAACATGCAAGACACCAAACTTAGAATTCTTTAATGCTTACGCACTAAGAATTCAAGAATGCATATGATAAACACCATACAACACAAAACAAAAAATCATTAAGATCAGACAAGAAGACTTACCAAGAACAACTTGAAGATCATGAAGAACACTATGAATGCATGAAATTTTCGAAAAAATGCAAGATGCATATGCAAGTGACACCAAACTTATTATATGACTCAAGACTCAAACAAGAAACACAAAAATATTTTTGATTTTTATGATTTTCTAATTTTTTTGGATTTTTTTTTTCAAAAATTATTTGAAAAAGAAAAATAAGGATTCCAAAATTTTTAATATGAATTCCAGGAATCTTATGCTCTAAAGCTCCAATCAAAGGGTCAGGCATGGCTTAATAGCCAGCCAAGCTTTAGCATGTAACTCAGACATGACACGCCTGACATACCCTATCCAGAAAGATTGGGCATGACTCCACTGAGGTGATTAGTTGAAGGCCAATCCCAAAGCAGTTTGGGTATGGCTTTACAGCCAGATAGGATTCAACATGTTACCATGAAACTCTAGAATTCATTCTTAAAAGTTTTGAAGCCATAGAATAATTTATTTTTTGAAAACATTTTTATTTTAAATTTTTTTTTTCGAAGACAAAGGAGAAATTTTTGAAAAATTTTTGAAAACAAAACAAAAAGAAAATTACCTAATCTGAGCAACAGGATGAACCGTCAGTTGTCCATACTCGAACAATCCCCGGCAACGGCGCCAAAAACTTGGTGCACGAAATTGTGATGTCCAGGCTCAAACTATTCCTGGCACGTGAGTAACTTGGTACGCGTAATCGTGATTACACATTCATAATTTGTCACAACTTCGATACAACTAACCAGCAAGGCATTAATCTTTGAGGAACAGCAGAGCTCCACACCTTAATCTATGGAGTGTAGAAACTCTACCGTTAAAAATACATAAGTGAAGGTCCAGGCATGGCCGAGATGGCCAGCCCCCTAAAACGTGATCAAAGGATCATAAGGTAATCCAAAGATGAACAATGGATTACAACTGAGACCAAAGATGCCTAATACAATAGTAAAAGGTCCTATTTATAATAAACTAGCTACTAGGGTTTACATGAGTAAGTAATTGATGTATAAATCCACTTCCTGGGCCCACTTGGTGTGTGTTTGGGCTGAGCTTGAGTGTTGCACGTGTAGAGGTCCTTCTTGGAGTTGAACGCCAGTTTTTGTGCCAGTTTGGGCGTTCAACTCTGGTTTTGGCTCCTTTTCTGGCGCTGGACGCCAGATTTGGGCAGAGATCTGGAGTTGAACGCCAGTTTACATCATCTATTCTTGGCCAAAGTATGGACTATTATATATTGCTGGAAAGCCCTGGATGTCTACTTTCCAATGCAATTGGAAGCGCGCCATTTTGATTTCTGTAGCTCCAGAAAATCCACTTTGAGTGCAGGGAGGTCAGAATCCAACAGCATCAGCAGTCCTTCTTCAACCTCTGAATCTGATTTTTGCTCAAGTCCCTCAATTTCAGCCAGAAAATACCTGAAATCACAGAAAAACACACAAAATCATAGTAAAGTCCAGAAATGTGAATTTAACATAAAAACTAATGAAAACATCCCTAAAAGTAACTAGATCCTACTAAAAACATACTAAAAACAATGTCAAAAAGCGTATAAATTATCCGCTCATCAGTTATCTTTATATATCAGTCAAAATATAGTTTAGATCTCTTAAAGCGTGCAGGCATGAGTCACTCAAAATCGGTTCCAACACCAATACTTTCTTCTCTGAAACTTGTGTCATTTGCCATAAATGATTTTGAAGACCCTACACTCTATCAATCTCTTGTTGGGAGCTTGCAATATGCCACCCTAACGCATTCAAAAATTACTTTCTCTGTTGATAGAGTTAGCCAATTTATGAACTCTCCAAAGCAGCATCACTACAAAGTATTAAAGTGCATTCTTTGCTACCTCTTAGATACCTATTATCATGGTCTGACTTTCTCCAAGTGGTATAATCTTTGTGTTTTGGTTATTGCAGATGTTGATTGGGCAAGTGACATTGAGAATCGTCGCTCTATAAGCGGATATTGTGTATTCCTTGGCAACAATCCTGTGTTTTGGAGCACTAAAAGCAAATTGCTATAAGTTGCTCTTCGACTGAGGCTGAGTTTAGATGCCTTGCTATGCTGAGGCTGAGCTTCTTTGGGTCCAAAAGCTTCTATCTGAATTCGGAATATCCACATCAGTTGCTCCCACGATTTTTTGCGACAACTTTAGTGTTGTCATGCTCGCTGCCAATCCAGTTCTTCATAGTCGAAGCAAACACTTTGAAATTGACCTTCATTTTGTTCAAGATATATCAGCAACTAATGAATAAGGTATTGTCACCTCACTTGAAAAAACTAACGGAATTCTATGCATACAACATGCTCGTCAAAAGTAAGAACGATGTCAGCCTACTGCTTGACTTGTCAAATGTCTTCAACACGTTAAGACAGCATAGGATGAAGCTAAATTTAATATTTTAAAATTTAAATATTTTAAATTTAATATTCTGAAGAAAAAATAAAAAAATTATATAAAGACTAATTTATTATTTTTAAAATTTTATTGATGAAAATATTTTATGTTTAGACTTTTAAGAACTATTTTGACTATAAATAACTTATTTACATGTCAAGTGATATGTGACGTGTTACGTGTTCACTGACCTGACACGTTAACCAATCATCTTGATGCATAGTATTAATCTACTATGTCATCATGTCATGTGGTACTTACCTTATTATCTAACTAATAGAATGATCAATTTCACTTATATTTTATTTTTCAAGAACTAATATGACTAAAAAATTTGAGAACTAATTTAAAAATAAATAATTTTTTAGCGACGAATTTGACTATTAATCCGTTGAAATAACATTGTTAACAAAGTTTGATGATGTATGCACTTTATAGTCCACCGTGGGGTTTGAGTAACTCATCCTGAATATAAGCACGGCCACCGCTAACTGGTTTATTAGTTATTACTACACACACTATTCTTTATAGTTTCATACTACTTTCTCTCTCTACCACAATGGTGACTCTTGAAATTATTGATCTTACTGAAATTATTGATCTTACAGAAGGAGAAGGATCTCCTCCACCATCAATAAGATCTTCAGCAGATGGACCAACAATCCTTAACTTCGCTGCTACTACTACTACTAGTGTATGGCCACCTTCAATTCATATCTATCATCTATGATCCCTCTGCTGATCCTTCTCATCATCATTATCAGGCTTCTAATAATAATAACAACAATAGTAGCAGCTTCTTCTTATTCCAACCCTACATGCATGCTGATCATCATCATCATCATCATCCCGATTGCCTCACTACTGATTAGACTCTTAGAGACCATGAATTTGTCTTTCTTTCTTATTTTTTTTCCTTCACACATTTTAAGCTGTATATGTTATTGAATTTTACTGTGTCATCGTATCACATCAACTATTATAATCAATTTATATATTGACTATTATTTTTGTTTTGAAATTTAATTGACTTATTATATTATGAAAAATAATTTTACAGTGTCGGAGTATCTATTATGAAATTTAATTTTACTATTGCGTTGTTTCGTACATTTTTAATATATTAGTGATTGATTTTTTATGTATATATAATAAATATATTATTAAATATATAAATTGCTTAAATGTTTTTATTTTAATTGTAGTATTAAATACTTATTTGCAACCAAAAATTGTCGTATTAAATACGGAAATATTTGATAACTAAAGAAAATTAGCCAAAAACAGCCATAACTTGCCTTATTTAACATTTATTAATTGTTGCGACAATTAATAAATAATAAATAAGACAAGTTCTAGTTGTATTTTTTGTCTCTCTAACATTACCCTATTAAATAAATAATAGTGAATCGAAAACTTTGCCAAAATTTTTGCGGCCTATCCTCATAAAGATGTGTTATGGTATTGACTACTATTAAAATTAATTAAGTAATAAATAAGCCATGTCACTTTTCTCTCATCAAAGATTCTGACTCGAAAAAAAATTGTTCATACTTGCTGGTTGTTTGGCTTATTAGCTTCCATTTCAAAATTTGGATTTATTTTCTGGATATACAAATTGAATTCAAATTCATTGATCGAGTTATATCAAATTTTCTAAGTAATTATTATAGTGACGGATTATTATTATATTTACATTGTCTAAAGCTATACCTTCATCATTTTGGTATAAATTAAAGNNNNTGAGCATAGGTTATTTCTAATGGGACTAAGCAAGTATGGAAGAGGACGTTGGAGCAAAATAGCTAGGCACTATCTTCATAACAAGACACCGCAACAAGTTCAGAGCTATGCTAATAGATTCTTTAGCCACCTACCACCACCACCATCATCATCAGATCAACACACTTTTACAACTTTAGAAGAAGAAACTCATCCTCATCATCAACATACCCTTCCTCCGGAGATGAGCCAATTAAGAAAACGCTCATGCTTTTTCCGGAGAAGAAAGAGCATAATGAACTCTTTGCTACTAGAGAAACCGATACTCCTATCACCAACCCGCCGCTAATAACTATGAATATGGATTCTTGGTTGGAATAATCCCAACAACAACTACTATTGGTGCAAGCTCTTCTTCTTCCATGAGTGGTAGTGGAAACTATTATGAAGAAATTGATTTGGAGTTGCGTTTGGGTAGTAGTAGTTGAATTATTGCCACCAGCACGCAGTGAGATATTATATTATGGTGTTTGCTACATTACAATGATAAATTTATACGTACCGATACGTTTAAAATATAGACAAATAATAATAAGACATGTGGAATTTATTTTTCATGTCAGCATTTAATTTTTTCTTTTTTAAATATATAGTATATCATCACTTTTACTAAAATACCCTTTTAATTAAATAAAAATAAAAAATATTTATTTATTTAATTTTATAAAAAAACTTAAGCATCCTTCCTTTATTTGATTAGACAAAAATACCCTTTTAAATTAATCAAATTTTAGAATTCAATTAATCCTAATTTTATAATTTCAAATAATTGAAACAACAAAATAAAAATATATTAAAAAACAAAAAATCAAAATTGTTTTTCATATGTGTTAAACATATTAAAAAAATAAAAAACCAAAATTGTTCTTCATCTGGTTCTCGTTCACGCCTCTGAAGATTTCAGTCTTCTTCATCTTATTCTCTCCTCTTCCTATCCTCTCTCTCTGCTACTCGATCTCTTTCATCTGTCTCACTGTGCGTCGCACGCAAGACGCCATCGTTTTGCTGGGATGCCCTAACCAATTACCCAACCCAGCAACCTTAGCTCCACACAACGGCTAAACGCGAACCCACCCCTCCCATGAGCTCCTCCTTCCTCTCTCCGTCATCGATCTCACTCCCTCACCTCCGTTCATCTCCCGCCGCCGTCGCCGAAACGAGCTTCGAAGACACCGTCATTATCGTGCAGCTCTGTTCCACCATCGTGCAGCTACTGTTTCAGCTTTGAAAGCACTGTCGCGCAGCTCGGTTCCATCGTCGCCGGGCTCGCCTCCTTTTTCTGTCGCGCAGCTCTGTTCCATCGTCACCAGCGCTATCTCTGTTCCACCTGTCATCCCTTCGGTCGTGCCCTTGTTCCCCTCTTGCTCAGGATCTGCTCTGCTCTGTTCTAGGGCTTCTAGCTTCTAGGTATTTTTTGTATAACAATTATTGAATAATTGTTGTTAGTTAATTTGTGAACTTGTTATGGGTTGAATAATTTTTGAATAAGTGTTAATTAATCTGTCAATCTTACGGTTTTATATCATATTGGAGTTCATTACAGGTGGTGAATTGTTAGATAAAATTGTGAGTACGTAAGAGGGTCCCTCTTTGCCATATATTTGCTTAATTACCATATATGATATTGGTGATGATGAATATAAATAATTTTGCAGATACATCATGGACGTCTTAGTGAGGCTGAAGTTAGAAGATATTTCCAACAGCTTATTGATGGCATAAATTACTGCCACAGCAAGGGAGTCTATCACAAAGATTTGAAGGTTGGTGGTGTTAAGTTGGTTCAGGAAATTTTTTGCTCATCCTAATCATGATTCCTTCTAAATTTTTTGTTTTCACCTTGTGCAGCCAGAGAATCTTTTACTTGATTCACAAGGCAATATAAAAATTTCATATTTTGGTTTAAGCGCATTACCAGAATAGGTGAGATTGTTATCTAGTAGTTTTCATGTATAACTTCCGTACATGTAGATGAATTGATACCAATGACCTTGGTGAATTTTTTCTTAGGGTGTGAGTCTCCTTTGGACAACTTGTGGCACTCCAAACTATGTAGCTCTCGAGGTAAAACACAGCAGTGCTTGATGTTTGGTTAAATTTCAGTTTCAGTCATGTGCAGATACTAACTATTCTTATGTTGGGTTCTGTTTTTTGAATTTGTGAGCTTAGGTACTCAGTCACAAGGGTTACAATGGTGCTGTGGCTAATGTTTGGTCCTGTGGGGTTATCCTCTATGTCCTATTGGCTGGATACCTTCCCTTTAATGAGCTTGATCTAACCACCTTATACAGTAAGGTATAAATTCAAACTTGCTAAATATATATTTTTCAATTTTGACTAGATTGAACTGTAGTCAAAATATTTGTCTTAAATATTTATTTTGCTCGTAGTGGCATTCATCAGTTAGTATTATCTAGAAATTTAGGATGATAATACATAGTAATTCCTGGTTTTATCTGGATGAACTTCTTAGCAAATATCATTTTTGTATTTTGTTTGGATGTAAATTTGGTTCGATCTGTTTATTCACTTTGTATTGTAGGAGTGCTAGAGCAGCAATTAGTGGGGGCTGGAAACAAATAGTTTTCATCTATATTAGTATTTTCTCCATCATTTGATAGGTGCTAACTGCAGTAGTGTCAGGCTACAAGTTTTTGTAGCTACCTCTTCTCTTCTCAAGCAGAAGCAAGAGTGTTTTTCATCAAATAAGATGTCGGATTTTTAGTAATGCTAATGAAATTTCCTTGGTTTTCTTGTTAACTCTTGCAGATTAATAAAGCATACTTTTCATGCCCTTCTTGGTTTCCTGTAAGGGCAAAATCATTGATATCTAGAATTTTGGACACAAATCTTGAAACGGTGAGTATTGGTTGCAAAGATTAGTTGTAACTGTCTATTACAAAATGAATGTTGTATGACCACAGAGCAGAAATAATTGAGTCTTTGATGTGGTTGATATTTTGATGCTAAGCATCTAAACAAATTGTGATGATGTGTAGTTCACAATCCTATGTGTGATTGTGATTTATAGGACTGTTTTCCTTTAATAGTAAATCCAATTGTAGAAAAGTTTGGAATTTTATTGAAACTTGAAAGCATCTGATAGCCTGCAATTTATGAGCAAGGCCTTGGCAGAGAAGGGGTACTACAAGCAAAAGGGTGTGGTGAGAAAGGTGATTGACAAATATGTTGAAAAAATTGAGATGCTTGAAAGCAAGCATGTGCTGAGAGTCGATCAGGAAGAGCTTGAAACTGTGATTCCACAAGTTGTGGGCCGTGTAAAAATTGTCAATGGTGCATATCGTGGGTCAACTGCGAAAGTTTTGGAAGTGGATACGGATCATTTTTGTGCAAAGGTGCAGATAGAGAGAGGTGCCTATGATGGCAGGGTACTCAAAGCTGTGGAATATGAAGACATTTGTAAAATAGCACAATGAGTTTGATGAGAATAATAACCAAGTGATTCTGTGTTAAGTTGGTTGAATAACATTGTTTGTTCTTATGTATCTGTCTGTAGTTTATCAGTTTTATCTATATGTGAGATCAGTCATGTCGATAATCTTCCCTGTTATAAGATTGAATGCATTCTTGATTGGCAATGGAGAAACTTTTTACTTTTCGGTAGTAAGAAAATTGCGGGGAGATGGTGACTGTAAGCTCCAAACTACAATGTTATACGTGCAATTAAATGATTAATGAACTTCTTGATTTAGAACGTAATGGTTCAATGTTCACAAGGTTGAGATGTTGTTCTTCTGCTTACATGTATATACATTGGATTATTCTTATATCAGTTGCACATATGAAGAAAAAGGTTATGATTATGAATTTATTTTCTTCTGCTTCACATGTATTTTTATGGACCAAATAGCGAGCTTATTATCGACAGTATTTATTTATTTATGTACTTCAAATCGTCTAACAGCTTTTGGATAGAAGTTCAAAACACAACAATAATAAAAGGTTGAGTCCTTACATATCGGACTAAAATCCTCCCTACTTGTAAAGCTCACAAGATCACAACGTTTTCTTAATTTTCAATATATAACAAGGCACCAAAGCCATGATAATGATACATTAAAATAACAAACAGTAATGGCAACTGAACATGCTTCAAATATACAACCAAACTTCTAGGAGGCTACCCAGTTCAATAGAATGAGACGCATGATCAAAAGATGTATCTCAACTCTAGAAGTAGACAATACCCCAAATAGCATGAAAATAACTATAACTATAACCATAACCATCATATGGCAGTTTTTTGCTTTCTCTGAAGATCCACTGATGAGCAACATACTAATTGTATCCAATATGGTCTGCTCTTGGCTTTCCTCTTTTCCCTCTTCATTTTTGTAGGATATCTTGCCGGTGAGTTCCATTCTTTTGCAGCGTCGTTTATCAGAGCTTGAGCTGAAGGCGAATCAGGACCTAGAATGGAGTTAACAGTTGTCAATCCAGAACCATTATTTTGTGGAAGTTTACCATTCTTTCTGCTTGCCAAGTTTTCTTCTAATTTTGGAGAACTTGGGCTGTGGCTGTGAGCAGCCTCACCTAAGAGGCTCTTCAGAGGGGTGTGCTCCTTAGGGGTGCTCCAGTTTGTGACCTTTGCTATTATCTCTTCATTCTTGTTTCTCGCTTGGGACTTATTCATGACCTGAGTTTGAGAGGTAAACCAACAAGCCTGCAAAGTGGAACTCGAATTCTTCCACTTTTTGTCTTCAGATGCAGGTGCTTTATGACTAGCGGCATCCCTAGGTTCTACCAATGTCATGATAGATGGTGCTTCAAACATTTCTGATTTTACAGACGGCTGTTTCTCAGATGTAGCTTTTGAATTGATCAAGTTGGATTTTCCCACTTCTGTTGATGGTGAAGTTTCAATATCGATAATAGCATGTGCATCAGATTGCATTGAGAGAACTGTTAAGTGGATAATGAGTAAATCAATCACACTATCACTCCAAAATATCAATAAACTATATCATAGCCAAAATGTTGTACACCAAGGTAAAACTCATCATCACATCACATAAGGATGAAGGAAAATGACTTACATGGATCCTAACACAGGTATAACAATGGGTCAATATTATTGATGCAAAAGAGACAAGATCTACACAATGTTTTTTTAGATAAAAATAATGTTTCTATGTGACTAAATTATTTTCCTTTACGAAAATAAAGGTGTATATACCTGAAATAGATCTCCAATTGGCTTCCAAACTAAATTGTTTTTCTTGGAGGTTCAAACCTGTTTTGTGGCCTGAAATAGAATGTTCAGATATTAGAAAAAGTATTTTTGAAAATTGCTGAATTTTAGAATAACACCCTTTATCGGTGTTCTTTAAACAAAAAAAAAAGTTTCTCCTGTTTCTGAGTTTTCACTGATTTGTTTGCCTATAAGTGTTGAGTACTTGAAGTTCTTATAAAGCCTAGAAGAATTTATACATTCCCAAGTGATACATGATTCTACAAATAATAACAATAATATATCAAATATAAGATTTGGGATTTTTCTCAAATATTTTAAAGCTTCTGAACAATAGACACCCATATTTCTGTGATAAATAAAAGTGCTCCCTGTTTATGCTCAACTTAAATTCGTATACAGTTATATTTATGGATATCTTTTTCTTTTCTATGGACTATATCACGAATGGCAAACCTTTCTTCAGACCCTTTTTAATATATATATACTTCCTACTAAAATTTCCTTCCCTTTCTCAGGTGAAACAAGAAATGAAGCCAAAGAGCTGAATAATAAGATGCTAAATACAATGGTGAGTAGATACCAGAAATTTCAATAGTGATCATAGAAAAATTTCAGAAACAATTAAATATTTCAATGTAATTGCAGGCTAACAATAATGTGAAGGTTGCAAGAGATAATCAACAATTCTCCACAGAATCATTGGGAACTTCCAACTCATCATCCTCTTGCTCATCTAGCATGTCATCCTTAGAGTTCAACAAAGGAAAAGAAGGGTCGCACCTTGAAACACATCAGTCAAAGAGGAAAAGAAGGGCCGCACCTTGAAACACATCGACTCTCTCCGGCCTTTGCAGTTGCCTAAATCTGTCAATAGCAGAGGCATTGTCACCAATAGGGGTGTGCAAAAAAACTGGTTTCATTGAACTGAATTGAAACTGAACTGAAACCATAGTTTTTATGAAAATCAGTTTATTAAAAACCAGTTTTTATGGTTCAGTTTAGTTTTAAACCAAATTAAAACTGGTTTTATTTAAACGCTAAAATTAGTTTTTACATACTCTTTCTCTCTCTCTCCCTTCACTCTCTCTCTCTCCCCTTCCTCTCTCTCCTCTTTCTCCCATTCTCTCTCTCTTTTCTCTTTCTTCCTTCTCTCTCTCTCTTTTTCTCCCTTCTCTCTTCTTCTTCTCTCTCTCTCTCTCCCTCCTTTTCCTCGCTCTCCCCTTTTTTCTCTCTCTCTCTCCTCTCCCTCATCTCTCTCTCCCCCTTTTTCTTCCTCTCTCTCTCTCTCCTTCTCCTCTTTTTTCCTCTCCTCTCTCTCTCTCCATTTTCTCTCCCTCTCTCTCCCTCTCTTTTCTTTTTCTCCCTTCTCCCTTCTCTCTCTCTCTCCCTTCCCCCTTCTCTCTCTCTCTCCCTCTTTTCCCTCTCTCCCCTTTTGTTTCTCTCTCTCCTCTCCCTCCCTTCTCTCTTCCTCTCTCTCTCTCTTTTTTCCCTTTTTTCTCTTTCTCTCTCCCTTCCCTTATTTCTCTCTCCTCTTCTCTCTCTTTCTTCTCCCTCATCTCTCTCTTTTTCCTCTTTCTTCCCTTCCTTTCTCTATTTTCTCTTTCTCTCTCAACCTTTTCTCACTCTATATCCCTCTTCTCTCTCTCTCCCTCTTTTTTCCAAAACAAGAAAGAGAAGAAGGGAGAGAGAAAAGAGAAAAAAAAGGGAAGAAGGAGAGATAGAAAAAAGACAGAGATGAGGAGGAGAGAATGGAGGGGAGAAAGAGCTCAAAATAAAGAGAGAGGAAGAGAGAGAGGGAGAGAAAGTGAGA
>NC_029789.2:118381039-118394905 GCF_000816755.2 Arachis ipaensis | reverse complement strand
CAGAGAGAGAAGGGAAGGAGAGAGAGAGAGGGAGAGAAGGGAGAGAGAGAGAGAGAGATAGAGAGAGGGAGATGGGGAGAGAGAGAGGGGGAGAAGGAGAGAGAGAGGGGGGAGAGAGAGAGGGAGAGAGGGAGAGAGAGAAAATGTAAAAATTAATTTTATATAGGTTAAAAGTTAAAACTAGTTTTAACCTATAAACCAGTTTAAACTGGTTTTTTCTATTAAAACTAGTTTTATTTTTATGAACTGGTTTAAACTGGTGCACTGTATTGTAAACTGGTTTAAAACCAATTTCTTATTTGACAAAGTAGTTTGGTTCAGTTTCTGAACCATTTAAAATGGTTTAGTGCAGTTTCAGTTCAGTTTATGAAAAAACTGAACCATGAACACCCCTAGTCACCAATGAACCCCTCCATAATCTTTCTAAGTCTTGGGGAAGGCCATGGGATTCGCCTGAGAAGATGAGAAGGAAATGCAACAATTATTAAAGCACAAGGAAATCCCAAGGCTTTTGTTGGACAGCAGAGAAGGATCCAACAAGAGTTATAGCGAAGCAACAAGATCTCAAAATATCCTGAAGGGTGCAGAGAGAGGATATGAGAGTTCGAGCACAATCCTTAGGTAGCAGCAGCAAGAACCAGAAACTCCTAAGAGAGCATCGAGTGTTGTAGCAAAGTTAATGGGACTGGAAGAACTCCCAAATTGCACACAAGCTTGTGATACTTCTTCGCAGATGTCTTGCATGAGTGATGGATATAACCAACACCAAAGTCTAGTTTCCCCCATAACAAGAAACCAGTGCTTGGGGAATTCTAGAAGGGACAATGCCTTAATCGAAAATTCACGATTTTCACTTAAACCAATCCCATGGAGGCAACCTGATGCAAGCCAAGATCCTGATTTACAAGTTTCCAAGGGAAGTGAGACTTTGACAACAGCTTCAAAATCCTTCCACTCTGTATATGGCGAAATTGAGAAAAGGATTGCAGATCTTCAATTTAAAAATTCAGGAAAGGACCTCAGAGCCCTTAAGCAGATTCTAGAAGCAATGCAGAGATACAAAGATTCACTAGATATTACAAGAGACCAGGAAATAAATTACCCTTCTGACAGAGGTCTGAGTGAAAGCTCGGAACTACAGACCCCAAGACAACAGACCAACCCAACATTTGTCACTGATGATATTTCAAGTTCACCCCAGGGTAGAAAGTTTCCAATTATCATCATGAAGCTAGCACAAATCTCAAGGAAATCCAATGTCGCTACCAAAGAAATGACTAATGGCAAATCAGGCCGCATCAAGTTTTCTACCAATGATCCCAAAGATGGAAGATTGCTTGACAATATTGAAAGTCAAATAGCAAAAGGAACCAGTTCAACAAATCCTTTTAGTCAACGCTTCCATTCTGCAGATAAGAGTAACATGAAGAAAACTTCAAAATTAATGCAAGCCTCAAAAGTCCCTCAGGTCATCAATGGAGAGGACACCAATAACTCCAGCCATACAGCAGAAACTAGAAGCCCAAGAGTACAAAATAAGTTTGGTTTTGAAAAGTGTTCACCTACAAACCAATCATCAGAGTCCAAAAGTAAAAGAAGACAACACAAGCAATCATCAGAGTCATTGTCCCTAAGTTCCACCCCTAAGCAAAAAGTTTGTACCTTGCAGCAAAGAAATGAAGGCTTCAGCAAGATCCGGTGTCAAAAGAGGAACTTTAAGCATCAAGTTGATGTTATTTCCTCCAATGTTGACAGCAACAGAAGCATGGATTCTCACCGTGACATAGAGGGCACCCAAGCTGATCATTCTGAAAGCAACAACATCATTTCCATTCAACAGGTGACTCACATGAATCAAAATGTAAGTATTTCTTCTTCCTATTATACAATGGTTGCCCATAAGCATAAAGTACTAGGTTTAATATTCTTTCATTGACCAGACTGCTACAAAGGAGCTAAGCAAGGAAAGTGCTATGGCCATGATAACAGTTACTTCAGAACAACAAAGTCCAGTTTCTGTTCTTGATCTACAATTTTACAGTGAAGACCCACCTTCTCCAATTAAAAAGAAGACAGAAACCTCAAAAGATTTAGGTATATTCTACACTTAAGTTTTTGTGATATTCACATAAAATCATCTATAGGAAAGGACTTTGGATTACATTTTAACTCTTTCATATTTATATTTCTACAGATGAAGCTTTAGCCACTCCTGATAACATAAGGCATGCATTGGACCTTCCTCTTTCATTCAATAACACAAAGGCTAAAAGAGTATAAAAGAGTATAAAAGAACTAAATTTCAATCACCAAAAGAGTATAAATTCATACATAGTCAAATTGAGACATTAAATAATCCGGCAAACAAATACCAACACAAACGTAAACAAAATATAATGTCGTATGTCACTAGACGGTTCATATGCCTACAAGAAAATAATAAAAACAAAAATAATAAAAAATATCCTATATTGTAAATCTAATCCTGTGGAACCAGCCCTAATTTTTATGAATTGATAGCACAAGCACTTGAAAGGGAGATATAATCAGCAATTTTAACAAGCATAAATTAAAAATATAATATATAGATTATAACTCTATGGCTTTTTGTTGTTGATGACATCATTCAAAAGTCTAACCCATGTATTGCTATCACTGGGTCCACTAGAATACGACGATACATGAGAAAACTGAGGATATGATGTAATTCCGATAGTAGAAGGATATTGGTTGAAGTACGCCATGCCATTTGGAACATGATAAAAAGGAATAGGGAGGACTCCACCATAAGGTTGATAAGGAAGGACCACTGGATAATGATGCATAGGATATTGTGGCAATCCTGGTATCTTGGTTGTGGCTGCATCTGAAACTTCGGTCACTTCTATTCCTGATGTGTTGGTCTTATCTTTTAATGTCTCTTGAGTTAGAGTGATTTCTTCGGTCTAAACATAAATCATAATTTTTAAATAATTACAATACAAAATTTAAAAAAAAATAAAGAAACTAGTCAAACAAGCTAGAGTCGAGTAAGAATTTTCTCAAAGTGTTGGCCTCACTCACCCTTGAACTCTCAGTTGCACTTATGGTATTGGGTTAATATAATTTAAATTCAAATTAAGACTTTAATTTTCCTTCTTGAATTATCTAATATAAATTATTAGATATGCGAAATGTTACCTTCTGTCGACTTTTTTTGCCATTTGCTCTAATCTTCGGTGTCTTTGTCAATTTAGATACAGACTTCTTGCTTCCACAACCCTTGAATTTTTTGTAACAGAATAATAAGAAATAATATAAGCACTACGAGAATAATATGTTGCAAATTTGAATTGAAATGACAATAAATTTGATAGATGGTATAACATGGACAAGTGCTTACTTTAAAATTATTTTTATTGTGCACAGGTATATTTTCTACTAATTTTGTGTTCTGAGAGGGAGTCTGTTTATTGGCATCACATTCTTCAACATGCTAAAATAAAATTAAAAAATTGCTCAAAATATAGCATTATTTAATAGTTTTGCGAAAGACACTAAAATAATAGGTAAGCATAAAGTAACTAATCAAGCAAGGCATTATATTAATACCATTGGTTCATCTTCAGCATTTGAGTATTTGGCGGGGGAGTCCTCCTTGGCGAGTAATGGACATGTCCTAACGAAATGCCTGCTTGACTTACAATGCGAACATCTTCGCCTCTTTTGGGCTTTTGGAACCTTTCTTGGAGCCCCTTTTGACTTCACAACAGCTGGATCACCTATTAGCGCTGATGTAGGGGAAAGTCTCGCTTATGCATCACCTTTATTTTGCACCTTCGAAATTAGCTTAAGTAACTCACCTGAGATTTCCCTATAGTCGGCTGAATTTTTGGAAGAAATATCACAAAGCTTCAAACAAATAGATGCCATTGCACCTCATCTAAGTGTGGGCACTATATCATCAGCGGTGTCTTGCTCGCCAATTGAGCATATAAAATCACTCTTTGCATCTCTTGTGCATCTTTTTAGGATAAGAGATGTATGGACGCATTTTGCATTGCGATGCTTCAAGACCCCAAAGATGTGGGAGCACGGTAAATCCACGAGTCTCAAATAACCTGCACTCACACGCAAACAGGTCCTTGTCTTTATTGTAAGATACTTTAAATTCCCATTACAGATTAAAATACTCACTCGTGTTGTACTCAACAATGTCTCCACTGTTGGGCATTCAGTCATATTTAAGGCACCTGCTGTTTCTATCTCATCTTTCACAAGTTTAAAAATATTTCTAGTATAAAGTTCAGCAGCTTGTTTCTCAAAACTTTCCAAGCACGTAGTCAAAACAGAAAACTTATAAAAGGTTTCAAAGTCAGCAGTAAGATGGTTGTTTCGGTAATGCCTTAATACTTCACTAAATTTATGCATGAATTCAAGGAGACTAGTTTTACTGTCAACATAGTTCTTCAATAATGAATGAATTCACTCACACTGTGATGTAGTTCTTATGCGGCCAAAGAAGTGCTCCCTCAAATATGTGGTAGCCCACTTCATTCTGTCATTATAAATGCCCTGGACCCATTCATTCTCGGCAAGTCCGTATTTGGATATGATCTCGTTCCATCTCTGTTCAAATATTTATACGGTAAACTGTCCATACAATAATACACTAAAATCGTCCCAAAATGCTTATTTTTTATATTCTGTACCACATTACGATGGAGATGCCATGCACAAAGGTGGTGTGGTATACCAGAAAATACTTCTAAGATAGCCTCTCTCATAGCACGGTCTCCGTCTGTCACAACGCCTCCGGGTAGTTTTCCTGACATGATTTCCAAAAATTCTTTCAGTGCCCACTTGAAAGTTTCAAACCTTTCATCTGAGAGCAGAGCGCATCCAAAGATAGTTGTCTGGCCATGGTGGTTGGTCCCTGAAAATATGACTAAGGGCTTGTTGTATACATTTTTCTTGTAAGTGGTGTCAAAAGCCAATACATCGCCAAAACATTTGTAATCAACAACGCTTTCTCCATCAGCCCACACCAAATTATCCAACCTACCATCCTTTAAGGTGAACTTTCCTAGAAATAACGGGTCACTATCTACCAAGCGGTTTCTGGCCTTACCCGGACCGGCTAGGTGACCGATTCTCGGTTATTCTGGTTGAACCGGCCGGTCCGGTTCGATTTTCAGAACCACGGTTACTGGTTAGGGTTCCTCTAACCAACGACACCGTTTTGAGCAAATTTTAGAAAATCGGTCGGGTCCCGGTTCGGTTCGACTGACCGGTTCTCGACCAGTTCGACAGTCCAACGACGGTTTCTGAATCTTTCGGTTTTGATATATGACCGATTCGTTTTTTATCCCAGTTCATGGTTCGACCGACTGGTTCGAACCGGTTTTCAAAATCTTGGTCCGAACCGCTTTTCCCCTCGGTTCACAATTTGACCGGTTCGACCAGTTGGTTCGAACCATTTTCAGAACCTTGCGTTTTTCCCTTATTCCAAAAATTCGGCTAGGTGACGGTTCGGTTCGACCAACCATTTCTTGATCGGTTCGACGGTTCAACTGCGGTTTTTGAAATTGGGGGTTTTAACATTTGTCCGAGTTGTTTTTTGTAGCGGTTCATGGTTCAACCGGTTCAACTGACCGGTCCGAACCGATTTTCAGAAGATAGATTATAACCATTCTCTCATGTTGTTTTTATTTTAAAATGCTTAATATATTTTAGTATCAAATTTTCAATTAAGCTTACAACACGGAAGTGGTTCAAGGAATCAAAATGTTAGAGCGAAAATTAAGCTTCACCTAAATTCAACTATAATCGAACGAAAGATAGAAACATTAATTTTCAACAAGAGTCCATAAAAAATAGTGCATAATAATTTTTTAAGTAAAAGAGATGAAACTAACAAGTCTTAGTAGTTAATATAAACTAAACATGACTACATGACAATTATGATTATTTAATTTTTGTTTGACTCCTTTTGTTTATATTTATTGTAATTTCTGGTAGCAGATTCAATGACATTACCGCAGCATCAAGTTGTGGGGCCTTAGAATCAAATCCAATGCAAGTCGTATCCTTGTACCATCATTAACCTGAAAAATATAAATATTTTAGTTTACCAACAAAACCATACACATTAGCAATTGAAGTACTATTTTTTTAGCAAAAGAAAATTACATTTATTGTATAACTATACGTCTTCCTATAGTTTGTCATCTAGGTTGCCACCCATACCCCACAATCATTACTGTGTTAAATAAGACGCGGTTAGCTTATGCAGATAAAAATTTGAAAGAGGAAAACACAAATACAGATATTCCTTACGAGCCAGGAGCTTGTTCTCCTATTTCTAGCATATCCACAAATGCAAAATCAAGTATCCTTGGCCTGAACGGAGTATTGTATTTATAGAACGAGTCATACTTAAGCATATCTTCCAGATATTTTGCCTATTTATATAGAAAAAAATTAAATAAAGGACGATATTTGAAACCTAAAAAAATGTCATAAAAGTGAAAATGGAAAAAGTTAATTTACCAGTTTTACTATACTCAATCTCTTTTGCTCTTTATCTGTAGCAATCGGTAGGGAGTCTAGCAGAATTGTTTGATGATTGCATAAATCAAAAACAACCAGATACCAATGTGTGTTGTTCTCGTTGACAGGTAAAAAGATCTAGTACCAACTTTCACGTATTAGAATATTACTAGATACAATTTTTAAAAAAAAAAAATAGAAGGTATAGATCAGTTCATAAAGAAATGCCATTAAATATTTAAAAAAAATTAAAAATACAATAAATCATATACCTTTTTTAGACCTTCATCAACTTTTTCCATAAATTCTTTTTGATAATATTTCAACAGAACTTCAATTTTGGTATCACATTACGGTATGAATTGCTGAATTTAATAGTTAGGGGCTAAGTTAGTGACACCAATTAAGTAATAAGATAAAATAAATAAAAACGGTAACAACCCTGAAAAAGATATTGCGTACCGAAAACACAGCTGGCAAATACCAGTGTGTTTGACATCCTATTTCTTTCTCCTGCATGGTTAGCATAGTAGCCACCAAATCCAACACCTATGTCGTAAATAATAAATATATTAGGAATTAAAGTATGCTAGAGATAGCAGTTTAATTATGCACTTACATCCCATGTACCCACTCTTTGGGAATTAATGACTTGAAATTGGTACGAGTTCTGCTAAATTTGTTTGTTGTCGCCAATACCTCATCACTACATATACGAATCACATTAATATTGAACTATTTTTTAAATTTTTATTAGATAGATAATGAGATATTTAACCTTCTTTTATTTGGTGCAAACACATAGGTTGCCATTTTAATATCTAAGTCATCCAAATCCATGTATGCAGTAGGCTTAAATAAAATCGGGATCCACTGAAAAAAAAAATTGGTAAGATCATTAAGTTATGTAATCGTAGAGGATTCATGCGAATGCTTGTGATATGAGAACTTACAGATGGCCATTCAATTCTCCGTTTATTGTGCTCGATTTTTTTCTAGGTTGGGTAGGCATGCTAATAGAATATCCACTTGGTGTACTCTTTTTTAAGAGTGCCTTTTGCTCCTCAGTTAGAGATTTGTGTGAGGTCCCTGGTGGAGTTTTTTTATTTTTTGAAAAGTTGTCTTTAATGGAGGCAGCATTCACACCAACCTTATTTTCAGACAAATGTGAATTCCAGACAATTCTTCTCTTGGCCGTAGATATCTTCTTATCGCGTACACTTGTCTATTTTGATGCCTTTTATTTGTACCAGAGTCAGACTGATGATGTTGTGGAGACTTTAGCAGTTTAAGAATTTTATCTGTATCTCTTGGATTAGTTAATTGAAAATGATATAAGAGAGTAGGAGGCTGAAAATTTGTGACAGTTGGACCTACAATAAATGATGGTGGGAATATGTTTAATTTTTTTTAAAAGATCATAACATTACGAAAACATGCTAATTTTAACTTTATTATTCTATGTGATAATAAATACATAATATTTAATAATAAATATATAATATTTTTAAAATTATATATTATTGTAAATTTATTATTTTTATGTCAAAATTATTCATAATATATATTATTATTTAAATTTATTATTCAACGTGACAATAAATATGTAATATTTTTAAGTTACTGAAAATTTATTTTGTTTATTAAAATATGATTTAAAATAGATATTATTATTTTAGCTTATTTTAACTTATAACTCTACGTAATCATAGCATTTAATTTTGTAATATTGATTTAGATATAATATTGTAATATACCTAAGCCATAGGCAGTCATTGCCCACAAGAAGTACCCAGCGCGAAGGCTCTTCTTTGCCAACCAATCATACCTATAAAGATATCAATAGAATAATCATCCATTAACTGTAAAATATGATACTAAATATTCTCTAAAGTCTCAATCTGTTAACTTATAGGGCATATTATGTTATCTATCAATGAAATCCGATTAAACCTTAGTGAAAATGCTACTAGAAGCCCTGGTAAGATAATGTCCCCAAAACCAATGATGCTGTAACCACCCCAAGGATCGAACAAATGTGGTATCTTTAGCAGCATTGGGATACCATCTTCTCCACTCTTATCACCTCGAGCTACCTGTATAGAATAAAATATGTTGCAATAATTTAAAGTAGAGATAAGAATAATTTTTGCGAGTGAACTCGAGCTTTGTAAAGAAAGGGAAAGCATTTCTTTAGAGCGAACTCGAGCTTTGTAAAGAACACTCACCACTATCATGACGCTCTCATGGAACCACCGTTTAGAAACGAATACCCAAAAGATGTCGTATAGGAAGGCGCAACTGAGAAGAACAGTTCCAACCTGATACAGAAACAAGGAGGAAAATAAGAAAAGTTGTATGTTAATAGTTCAGTAGTATCCCAAAAAAACAGCCAACAATATAATATTATAGATAATGAAGAATTTGACAACGAATTGTTACCTTGAGATTCGGTATCCGTACAATCTAAAGAACTGTAATTATCAGTGTGATACCCTGCATGACAGGAAGGCGGCTGAAGAGGTAAATATTTGATCAATTCACTTATTTCTATCTTGAAAGTTTAATCTGAAGCTTTAGGCTTAAAGAAGGAAGTGCAAAACTAATAAGAACTCCTAACAGCAGAAAATCAATTTCTATTTGAATCAAACATTAACAGAGAACTAATATCATGAAAAATAAAACATGATAAGAGAAAATAGACAACATCAACATGAACCTGAAACTACAAGTAACATGGACACAAAAACTAGTAGTGGCTATATCCTATCTCAGTGACCAAGAACATTCTGAAAATAAATGCAATGGGTATCATATTACACTCATATGAGAAGTAACATATTCTGTTCTAATTCATGAACATTTTATAGTTTTACTAAGATATGCTAGGTAGCTCAGGCCAAATAATAAACAGTAGAAGACATTGGTATGGTAAAAAAGGGGGTGAAAGCAGTAAGTTAATCTTACAAGAATGTCTTGACCGATCCAAGCAAACGAAGCACGACGATAAACTGCCCATATCACAGCGAACACTATGCAAAAGGGGGTAACGGCAAATGTCAGATATGAGACGGCTCCAAAGAAGGGAATTTTCACAAATGTTTGTGCATCATATTGAAACCATCTAAAACTATAAACATTTTACTGTCAATTCCAAGTTCCAATAGAATAAACCATGCACTCTGCACTGCTAGAAGCCTTGAGCTGAAATAATATCTTCTCTAATAACATCAATTTATCCAAGATAGCACTAAAGCAAAAAGAAAAAAGGCCTTGTCAATAACAAGCTTCAAATGCTAAGATTTTACTTTTGGAAACAGTAAAAAACTCTGATATTCAATTGTGGTGCCATTTGTAACTCTCTTCCATACACCATCTTGTTGCAATGCCTCGAGGTGAAACTCACTCACTCTTTGTCCCATTTGAATAGGCTCTTGTAGTTGCAGAACATTAAAGGATACTAGTTCTTGAAGATCTATGTACAATATCCACCTTGATTGATACTCCTCTGGAGCCCAATAAGTGTATATGCCTTCTTTCAGAACATTGTAGGGACTAAACTATGAATCACAAGTTCCTCCTCCTCCTCCTCCTTCTCCTCGCGTGCTACTGGCTTGAAGAAGCGCATTTATAGCAAAATTGTTGGAGAATATGGATCTTCTGAGTTCAATGAACTCTTGAAGAACTTGGATATCCTCGGGTGAAATGAGACCCGACGAGTTTGGAGGCACATTGAGTAGCAAGTGACAATTTGGACCAACCGACTTATAGTATATTTCAAGCAGATTGATTGTAGACTTTGGAAGTGCTGAAGGATGCCAAAACCAACAGGTCTAATTGAGACATCACAGAGGGCAGGTACCCACTCATGAATCATCAAAGTATGTTTTTATGGAGATCATGCCATGGATCTAATGCAAGAGAGAGAAGTGCAGTTGCCACTGCCATTACTGGTGCTACATAGCTCATAAAGGTAAGTGGATCTTTTATACCTGAAACATTTGAAAATGAACATAAAGGCTTTGCTAGACTATAATAGAACTTATAAAATTTGTATTAGTAAAGTAAGGGATAAAGGACACTACTTACATCTAGGATTCTAACATCGAAAATATCTTTTGATTTATCTCATTAAACTATCCTTGCCATTACCTATCTCCTAGATACCAATCCTGGTTGAGATTTTAAGCCTATTCATTAAGGTCTATATATATTTGCCTTCATCTCCTAAATATACTATGAAGTATGGAGGATTTAGTTCAACATATGAAATGAATAAATAATGGAGAGAGTAGTGACCTATGTAAACTAATTTATTGCTATTTACAACTACAAATGGTGTACAATAATCTCATAAAATGTAGGTTCATAATGGCCCCTTGGAGTCTTTTCCAGTGCATGCATCTGAACAAGCGTGTTCCATGCATCTTCAATAACTTGAGGATCTGGTGCATCCAGAGATTTTTGCAGCAAAACTGCCATCAAAACCATGACAGTTGATCAATATATAGAGAATTAAAGGAAAAAGCGGGAGAAAAAAGAAAGGCGGGGAGAAAGAGAAGGGGGTGGGATAATGAAAAGTACCTGGATATATCTGCTTCAAATACCGTAAAAAGAAGCCACTCTAGACAATGTGAAAAATGAGGCTTCTCAGCTGATAAATCTGCCAGCCTTAAAGCTTCTTCAATTTTGTCCCTCTAGCAGAAACATAAATAAATAAAAGTAAAACCAACTGGGGTTCTGATAGATAAAAACAATTTCATTAAGATGAGGAGAAGGAAAATACAAATTGGGGATAAGCATTCCCCTATACAAAAGTAAAACCAAAAAATAAAAGATTTATCTATAACAAATTCACTTTTTTTTGGAGAACAGAGATTTGATTAGAACAAAAAAGAATTTGCAAAAGTGGATACGCCATCTCAATGTATATCAAGGTATAGCAACCTTAAAAGATACGTGACAACAACACACAGATACAAGTTCAAATGATATCCATGTCTCCGTTTTTGTTAGTGTAATCAACTAAGAAACTGAGAAGGTCTCTTCTCCAACCCTGCCACAAAAAGTATAAGGATGAATAACTATAATACCTGAAGAAGATGATGCAACAAACAGTGCAATATTGTTTGTGCTTGAGGAGATGGCTCAAAACATGGAAATTCTGAACCAGTTAAAAATGACATTCTCTGAGAAACACCAACTACTACACCAGCATTTGGAAGAAGTCCCAGAGGGTATACTTCGCGATCAAACTCCAGCTCCGGATCTAACTAAAACATTGAATCCCAAATCAGCATATTTAACCGATTCAAAAGTAAAGGATGGTTGAATTTTTTTAATGGCTAAAAGTATTGTTTATATTGATAGTATATATATCAAGCAAATATACTTAAGTTGACGAGAGTATCTTTCAATAAATGTAAGCAAAAAGAAACAGAATAGAACAGGACAACTGACTAACCAAGTAGTTCACTAAGAATGATACCAAACAATCAGATAGAATATGAATCAAAACTACAATAAAATTAGTGATCCCACATTTTTAGGTGATTCTTTGTGATAACAATATCTACAAAAAGGCATCCAAAGGAATGAATTACAATTACAATAGTTTTTTAATTTTGAGGCAACAAGTTCTAAAGTTTCACATTATGTTCAACATAGCCTACAGAATTATAAACATTTTCCTCAGTTGATTTATATCCAAACCTGCAAGAAGTCCTCCTGCTTAAAAGAATTAGCACCTGGAGATGGATACCAAACCTGCAATAATGAGCTTTCATGTAAAAAGCTATCAGAAAAGTAAAAAGGAAATTTACTAGAGGATCCATCAAATTCAACAGCGATGTAAACCAAGTAAAACTAATGGAATGAAAAAGATACAGCAGTCAATTACCTGCATGCCTCGATGACCATAATCTAACCATGAAACTTCTTCAATCAAATTTGTTTTATCCTCAGACTGGCCACAGGTAACCCAAAATAGTTCAACTGAATCAGTAAGATTCCTCTCACGTCCGTCATCCAAATCAAGAAGTGAAAGTTCCCCATTGACTCTCAATATCAAACATCTAAAACAAATCAATTTCATAAGGAATGAGATACAAAGTAAAACCACAGCCACCACACACACACACACAACATTTTACCTTCAACCATTTCAATCCAAGAAATGCTATAATAAATTGAAACATCGGGTAAATGTTGTTCATAATGGCATTACCTTGCTGGTTCTCTTCTTAACGAATCTGATGAAGATGAAATATAGTTGTTTGAGATAGAATCTCTCGAAATTTGATCAGGAATGAATCGCATTGCTGCAGGATGGCTCTTGGCAGTCATAATTGAAAGTTGATCAATGTACAGAGAATTAAAGGAAAAAGCGGGAGAAAAAAGAAAGGCGGGGAGGAGAAAGACGCAGCGTTTGCCCAGTTGAGTGGTTTAACCTTCCTTCTCCTTTAGGTTCTTTAAATTCCGTGGGTGGCTAGCTATCGAGATCAATACAGTCAATTATTGCTAGGGTTTTGCCGTTTTGGTGTGCTTTAGATGGGAGGGGGCACGAATGATATTAGAAGAAGATGAAGAACAGATTGATTTTTTAATTTTTTTGATATGTTTTGCTTTGCTTTAGGGGATGAACGATTAGGGAAATTGGAGAAGACAAAGAACAATTGATTTTTGTTTTGTTGTTTAAATTAATTGAAACTATAAAATTAGGATTAATTGAATTCTAAAATTTGATTAAGGATTTTTTATTTTAATAAATAAATTAATTATAATAATTACTGAAATAAATAATTTAAAAAATATTTATCAAAATAAATATTATTTTTTTATATATCTCGTTTATATTATAAATGAGATATATGTAGTTTTTCAATTTTCGTATATCTCGTTTACACGATAAACGAGATACATGTTATCTCGTTTACACTATAAACGAAATATATGTATTTATAAATAATTAAATATAATTTTTAAAAAAAATAAAAATATATTAATAATTTAAATTGGACAAAACTCTTAAAAATGGAACATTTCAAATAATAAAGAAGATGAACAATTTTAAATAACAGCGAGATAAACCGTCTATTTTAAATGATAAAAAAGATGAACAGTCCATTGAAAATAAGCACGTCAACATGTTTACGTGAAAGCACATAAGTGAACCATTAAACTGCCCACTATTAATACGATTACCTTTTTTTAACTATCCACGGTTAATACTATTGTTTCTAACTGACAAAATTTTTAAATTTTTTATATACCCTCTTAAGTATTAATTTTTAAATTTAAATTATATATATTTCAAATTTCATTTGTTGCATAGGA
>NC_029789.2:118367946-118380075 GCF_000816755.2 Arachis ipaensis | reverse complement strand
ATAAAAATTTAAAATATAATTTAAATATAATTATATTTCAAATTTTGTTTGTTGTCGTGTGGGAGTATATAAAAATTTGAAATATATTTAAATTTCGTTTTTTGTATGGGAATATATTTTAAAGATGAGAAGCATGAAGTTAATGCACGATAAATAAATAGAAAAAAATGATAAGAGAATTGAAATGGTTATCTCACTCTTCCTCTGTTTTATTTATTCCCATCAACCTCTCACTACTAGAAAACTAATTATTATAGACGGATATTTCGACAAATTGTATCCCACAGAAATACAGACAGAATTTGCGAGGGATTTTTGGTCGAAAACAAAAAAATGAATTAGCATAAATTACATACGGAAAAGATAATACGTCAATAATTCTGTTGGAAAATTAATTTTTTCGTGAAAAATGGTTACCGACGAAAAATCCGTCTGTAATTAGATGAACAAAAATGCTGCGTTTAATTATCTGTCTGTAATTTAAAATATTCCATCGAAAATATTGAATTAAACCTAACCTACCGCCCTCTCTCTCCGTGGCAGCCCCCTATTCAAACTCTATTTCGAGCTCCATTCACAAATGAAACACGAGCTTCTTCCTCTCTCATCGCACGAGCTACTTCTTCTCTCCGTGGCTGCTACCTTTGCTTCTTCCGCCGCTGCCGTCGCCGCCACTTGGGTCACACAATCTCTTTCTATCATCCCTTGCTCGCACGAGATCCTTCCGTTGCTGCTCTCGTCGGAAACAAGTTTTCCGTTTTTGGTGCTAAAGCATATTCAAGAAGCCTTTTCTCCAGACATGCTGCCAAAGTCTTTCTTGCACAAAGTCATCTTTGCTACCCTACATTTTCGGAGTTCTATTCTATTGTACCATCCCGTGTCATTACAAAAGACAAATAATTCTTTCACTTGGTATTTGGTTATTCTTTTTTATTATCCCAAGTTCAAAATGGGATAGATGATGACAGAGAATTATTAGAAATTTCATTAACATGATCGTGACAAAAAATATTGTACCTAGCCAACAATACATACTCAAAAGTGACCAAAATAAAGGCAATATTGCAATACCAAAAAGATTGTACTAAGCCACCAAAACTTATTCAATACAGACCAAAATAAAGGCAATACCAAAATATCCATCCAAATATATACCAAATATAAGTTTGTGCGTTAAATCATCTTAAATATAACCATCTCACAAAATACTAAAACCCTATAGTGAAAAACTTAATTTCCTAAGTCAAATCCACATAACAAGTGTCAATCAATAGTAATGGAACACACAAGGCCAATCATCTGTGAATCTGACAAGCCCCAGAAGTGTGCATACATATTCGGACTCTCAGCAAACTTCAAAATTGTCCTCACCACCTCATCATCACCGAACCCAACTATGTAAGCTTCTCACTGCCCTTAAACTTCTCGTTCACACCAACAATGACATCAGCAATTAGTTAGGCATTCTTTCTTTGGTCAGCGGAAGATTGCTGGATATGGTCAGCCATCCTCTCCGCATCCAAGCCACTAACTGCTGCTGCTCCCGTGGTTCTATCCCTGCCAAATATACCCTCCAGCCGGTAAAACAGAGGAAACGGCTTGCCAGGACTGTAGAACTTGGTTGGATGTGCCTGTGAAAATTTAAACCGAATTTAACAAACATATCTAAAAAAACACACGTTAATTCTGGTATTTAGTTTTTATTTCTCCATTTAATAATGCCACAACTACAGTTACAAATTAATGGTAGTTACTATCACTAACACAACATTGAGTAAGCTCTACCTTAAACCTTCTCCATGTGGGGTCAAGACAATCCTCTTCAACTGGTATAGCCTTGGCAAACAAAATGCTTTGAATACGTATTACAGCCTTTAAAACTTTATTAAAATACTTACTAACTGTCTCTCCGGACCTACAAAATCTAACCTGCAGGCTACGATTTTTCTTGTGATGCGCCTTATAATTAAGAAAGTTGCAACCTGCTCCGGCAGGCTTACATGACCATCCTCTTTAAGTCCTCCTTGAACTTGGAGCAACTCATACAAATTAGCAAAGGCATTTGTGTTCATTCTCAACTTCCAAATATAATTCCTATCACCCTCACCAACAATACGCTCTAAAGCCTCACATCTAGTTCTACTATTCATTCTTCCGCCTAACGACAGTTGGCCACTACTATCCCTAAAGTAAACAAATAGCGTAAGCACAAAGAAAAATATCAAATCTTCATGCTTGGATCTCATCTTTTCATAAAAACACACGCATGGCTTAATAATTTCCGATCGCTCCATGTCTCACTAGCAAAGTCATTACAGTAAAAAACGCATAAACATTCAAATAAATCTAAAAGACAAGATCAAGAAACTGGAACTAAAAGACAATTAACTCTATTTACTTCTCAATTTTAATTTAGCTTCAATTGGAAATCAAAAGAGGAAATACAATAGAAACACAATAAAAATAAAAATATCGATTTTCCTCTCTCATTTCATATACTGAAAATGACTTTTTCACGTATTTTAAGCAAATCAAAGTCTTCGTTCTAAAAGATGTTGTGGTTTAGATCGAAAGAGTTGTGTTAAGAATTATTACTTCGAATCATCCATGATTATCATACAAACTATATTAATGTCATTGAGATTATCTATTCTAAGAAGTTAACCAACAAAACGTTAAAAGGCTTAGAATTCATTGATCTAAACTGCAAAGTCTCATTGCAACCAGTTGACCAACTAAGGTGTGTAAAATTTAGTTAGTAATACTAATTAGCAAGTCCCCAATAAATTAACGGATTAGATTCTGAAAAATTAGTTGGAGTTATAATAACTAACAAGGTCTTAACAAGTCAACCAACTAAAAAGAGAAAAGTTAATTAGACTTGTGCATATTAAATAATTCAAATGAACTTAATAAATAACTAATTTCGAAGATTCAATACACTCAAGACTCTCTTATCTTTTACCCTTTAAGCTAAAATAAAAATTCTACTTCATTTGATAAGAGAGGGGTTTAGTAAAGATAACAGCAATTTAGTCAACTCCTGAAATATGTTAAATTTGCAAAACTGATGCTGATTAACACGTTCCCCCTAACAATGTGCAACCCAATTTCAAATAAAGTGATTGGTCCAGTTATATAAAATTTGATTAGCTATAGTTGAATATAATAGTATATTACTAGAGTGCCACTACTCTTAAACTATAACTAAGCTAATAAATTTTTCATCCATAGGATTTCAGAAATCACTGAGTAAGCTGGTTATAGCTACAACAA
Source organism: Arachis ipaensis (assembly GCF_000816755.2). NCBI lineage: Eukaryota > Viridiplantae > Streptophyta > Magnoliopsida > Fabales > Fabaceae > Arachis > Arachis ipaensis. Next base: position 118,376,799 of record NC_029789.2, on the reverse strand, counting down.
TCATACATTTACAAAAAAATTACATAATTTCACATTAAACAGACGTAAATTATGCAAAAAAGAGCATCAAAAGTTCAAAATCAAAAGCTGCATAAACATGAATTCCAAAAAAACCAATCATGACAAAAAAATTTCATAAGAAGCACAGCACAAACGCAATTGATGAAACAAGATATGAGAATTAGAACCGAATCTACAGAAGCTATCTATGTATCTATATATTAGAACAAAGAACCAAATCGCATTGAAAAGAGCAAAAAAAAAAAAAGATTCTATCTATGCATCTATATATTAGAACAAAGAACCAAATCCACAGAAGCTAGGTCACATAAAAAAATTGAACGAAATTAGTAAAAAAATTTGGCTACAACTAACCTAGGTTATAGAAGCTATGACGGCGACAAGAAGGTGGTTGAACTCGACAGCAATAGGGGAGACTCTGCAACTAGGTTCCTCGAACGTTGTCCTGTGAAGGAGAAAATGAGGACAGGAGAACACGCGGCCTAGGAAGACGAACTTCGACGGCGACTCACTTACCTAGCGGTGGTTACGACGGCAGCGACGAGGTGGCTGTCCTGACACTGGTGATGCAGAGGCTGCAACCAAGTCTTCGAAGAACAAATGTGAAGATGGAGTGACGGCTGCTAAGACTGAAGCCCTAATCTGATTTGAAGAAGGTAAAGTTGAAATTAATTAATTAGAATGGGGGTATTTTGGGTACAAAATATTATTAAAGCTTCTGTCTCTGTCTTTAAAAATGTCAGTCTCCAGTGTCCCTACTTTTTGGAGGTACTGAAATACTGAAATTTTGGAGATAAAGACAAATTTAAGTGCCAGTCTCTAACTCAACAAATATAATACTGAGTTCTTATCCCCCAGTCTCAGTTCTAGTCCCTGCAAATAGAACTGATTTTTATGTAAAAAAAATATTAAATTATAAATTAATGATTTTCTTTTAGTAACTAAGGATCTTTTACATTTAGTGAGAGGTTTTTGGTTCAACATCCACTTCAAATATATTTTTATATAATTATATAACAAATACATATTTTGGTTCAACATCCACTTCAAATATATTTTTATATAATTATATAACAAATACATATATAGAGTGCGGGTTGGGTTGAGGCTCAACCCACGCTCTACCCAATCCGCATGAAAATCCTACCCGCACTCTACCTTTCCTGCTGCGGATGGGGTTGGGTACATATTGCCACCCCTACCTCAGAACCAAGGTTCTGAAAACCAGTTCGAACTGGCCGGTTGAACCGGTTGAATAAACCAGTATAAGAAACGAATCCGTCATATATCAAAACCAGAAAATTCAAAAACTGTCGTTGGACCGTTGAACCGGTCGGGAACCAGTCGATCGAATCGAACCGGGACCCGACCGGTTTTCTGAAATTTGCACAAAATGGCGCCGTTGGTTAGAGGACCCTAACCATTGACCAAGATGCGCAGCACCCTCTTGGCCTCTCCTCTCTCAGAGTCTCACTCAGCCACTCTCCTCCTTCCTCTCATCGAGCTCCCTCACTCCCTCACTTCCCTCTTTCTGGCCTCTGAACGAACACACTGAAGAACGCAGAGAAGAGAACTCGATCGCAGCTTGGAGGAAGCCCCGAAGCAGCCCTCTCTCATCGCCGTTCCTCAAAGTCCAGCCACCGCCGCCATCCGCATTGCTACAGCTTCGGCGCAACGTCGCCCTTGTTCACCGCGCGTCCACCTCCTTTTTGGCCAAGCTTCTGCCTCTGTTTTTTGGCCAACCCTTGTTCTCCCCTTTTTGGCCAACCCTTGTTCGAGCTGCTTAGCCCTCTGTTCGGTCCTCTACGCCGCGTGTTCGAGCCTCTGCTCCACCGCCTTTCAGCCACCGTTCAACCATTGTTCAGCTTCCGTTCAACCATTTCCGTCGCGTTTTAAAGCTCCTCCCTTCCCTGTTCTGCTTGAATTTCAGAACTGCTCCATCCTAGGGTGATTTTTTTTCCTTCTTCTTGTTCTTTCTTGTATTAATTATTCCAGTTATTGTTTTAATTGTTCATGATTAGTATGTTTTCTAGTTCTTATTTTGTTGTTGGTTTGCTGGAGTTTAAAATTTTAATTGTTCTTGTTATTTTGATTTTCAGTTTTAATTGATCTTATTAACTTGTTAATTTGATAAATTATTGTTTTGGTGTTGTTCTTTACCTTTTGATTGTTATATTGTGTTTTGCTGTTGTTGATTTAATCAATTGTTCATTGAGTGGAAGATAAAAACCTGCCATGTTAAAACTGCTCCTGCCATGTTAAACCTGCCATGTTAAAACTGCTCCTATTGGTTTAGTATGGCTAAATCCCTGCTTCCAAAGAGATTCTAGCACCATGCTTGGACCTTCTCTCTGAGGTTGGCCCTGTGATGATTAAGGATGTAAATCTTGTGACCCGCTTTAGGAATTAACTTTTTAGTTTCTTTTTTAAATTGGATATCGAAATTTTGTTTGTTGATGCTAGTAATTTTGTTTGTTGATGTGTGGATATATTCTTTCATATTCCTCACTAAGTCGTAGTAATCTGTATGCCTTTGATCCCATAGCCTTTGTGTTGTTGCATATTGGTAGATAGAACTTTTTATTTTCTTTTTTAAATTGGATATCGAAATTTTGTTTGTTGATGTTAGTAATTTTGTTTGTTGATGTGTGGATATATTCTTTCATATTCCTCACTAAGTCGTAGTGATCTGTATGCCTTTGATCCCATAGCCTTTGTATTGTTGCATATTGGTAGATAGAAGGTATCAAATTTTGTGACATATGGTAGTAACTAATAAGTAGAGTAGTTTATTCTTTTCTTTTCTATTATAGATATGTCGAATAGAACAATGTATATACTTTTGAAAACTAAATTGTTTCTTTTGAACCAAAATTTGGGTGATTACTCTTTTCTAAATATGCAAGCAATTCTATCTAGTTGGCCATGAAAGCTTTCATTTTCTTTCTAGTATTAGTTCGTGAATGACTTTGTTTTGCAAATAAAACAGTTGTGAAGTTACTGTGAAACAGTGGCACGGAATAGTCTCTCGCTCTTTCTCTAATTTATTTTCTATTTTTTTCTTTGGAAAATAACATATTAGGTATTTTCTTTGATTGGATGTAGAAGATAGTATATCTTTTTATGGTTTTATTCTTTATTGTAACAAATTTTGAATAATTGTTTGTTAGTTAATCTGGAACCTTGCTGTTAGTTATTTTATTTATTATTTTATTATAAAACGGTTATTTCGGTTGAACCACAATTGAACCGGTTGGACCAATAAATTAGAGTGGTTCAATGACCGGTTCGGTTTTCAGAACCTTGCTCAGAACCCTTTTTCCTGTTGCCTCTTCTTAGCCGCCATTCCCTTCTCATTAACGAAGAGGTAGCAGCTGCAGTAGCTGCCAAAGTTCTTTACCCTCGCCAACGAAGACGTGGACACCATACGCTGTTCCGTCTTTTGTCGTTTCATCTCTCTGCAAACGACAACAACGAACTCCGTTTTGTTTGCATCGCGTTTTGCGTTTTGCATTTCGTCCCTTTTTTAAACTCGGCTCAATGGGAAGGGTTAGTGGAGCCGAGAAGCAAGAGTTCAGTGAGATGGAGAACGCTGAATTCTCTGATTTGCAGCTAATTTGTCATGTTAGAGATGCACTTTCAGCAGTCACTTTGGTACGTGGAGCAAAACATCATTCTAGAATCTTTTTTTTTTTTTTTCTGAAAATTAAAATGGTGGATTTTACTCATTCTTAGGGTGATAGAGAGAATTATGACGAGCTTGTTGGTTATTTGCACCGGAAAGAGAGTCTTAATCCCGATGATATTGCTCTACTTGAGGTCAGTTCTTACATTAGAGCACGTGGAGATTGTGACATTATATATATACATTTTTTATTTGTGCTAATAGATAGTGCTGACAATGATGTTGTGATAATATTTGATTTGATGATGGTTACAGACAACTTTGAAGGCACTCTCTGGAACAGTCTCATGCATAGATTCTGTTCATCACGAATCTCTTCTTTCTGCAGTAAGTTCTTTTTCACATTGGACTTGTTGCTTGTGTTTATGTTTATCTTGTGCTTGAAGTGTGGAACTTGTTAATGTTGGAAGGAAATGGACAATTTATAAAGATATAGTTGTTCTCACTGAAATTGTTTTTGCCAGGTTTATAGAATGAGCCTGTGGAATTATGGAACTTCTATTATGGATGCACTGATTGAGCTGATTGTATCCTTGGTACGTGTTTCCTTTTTGTTCTTTCCCCTTTTATCTGTGTTATTAGGAGCCATTTGCAGAGTTTTAATGTTCTATAAAGCTTGTTTGACTTTTCTTTTCTTTTTTACCCTATTTGAAGGCTGCTTCGAATGGGAAATATATTGATTGGTCTTTGGAGTTGCTTGTGAATAACTTCACTCCCCCTTATCACCTCATGGATAGTTTGAAGCAGGAGAGTGGAATTGAAAAGAAGAATAAAGTTCTGTCTCGTGTGCATGCTGCTTTTGAAGCCATAGCTGTTTTGGTGCCTCTTGCGCCTTTGCGACTGTCTCCAATAGTTGTCCAGAGGATGCCCTTAATCTACAGTAAGGGACCGGTGAGTTCAAATTCCACTTCCATCCACTGCCATCGGAAGTGTTTAAGCAACTGCTTTATGCTAGTTGCTGCTCCATTTTGTGAATTTCTTGTGTTGTATGTGATGGACTGTCAACTTGGTTGATGGCAATTAGCATCCATCTAAGCTTCATTTTTGTTTTACAATGTGGAGGCATTATTTACTCTTGCACTCTGAAATATGTCGGGTTGCTCCAGTAATCATTTACATGCTTTTGTTGTATGCATTTTGATGCCAAAACAATATAAGGAAACCAATATATTAATTTGAGGAGCATTTCTAATTATCAGATTTCTTTTATTTAGCTTTTCAACATATGTAAGAAGAACTAATTCAATAATTGCAGTATTTTGTCCAAGTTTAACTTGCATCTTATGATACTTGTAGGAGATTCTCATGTACGTGGAGAACATGTTAAAGCTGGAAAGTGGTGCAATTGGAGAAATTGTTGGCGTTACGATGCTGCCTGCTATTGTAGATAGGTTGATAGAACTTGATGTATGTTGGTTAAGTCACCCTTTAAGTTTTCGTTAAAAGAAAAGTGAGGGCAGTTGACCATTAAATTAATCTCATTTGATCTATTTTCAGGTTGAAATTGGATGGGATGGCCTCTTGCAGGAAGATGCCAAAGGCATATTTGAAATGGAATTAGAGGATGCCGAATTTGCGGATGGGGATGGGGATGATAATATGGTATGGTCCAAAATTTTTAATTTTGGGTTCATCTTGATGTCTCTTTTTTTGTAAAATAGAATTTTGAAAATTAAGAAGATGCTCCTCTTAATTGGTTAGATAAAAAAAAATGAAATTAAGATTTCGGCAGGGGGAATCTCTTACTCTGTTTAACATGCATTGTCTATAATATAGAGTGTGCGTTTGTGCGTTATCTAGTAGAGTTTTGATAATTTGCATTCCATCTCTTATGCTTTGTGAAATGAAAAGATTGAATGAGGTTGTTATTATTGCCTCATAGTTCCATAGTCATCCATTGATGCTAGTTCATGCTGCTGAAATGGTGCTTGCTAGAGTAATATGGAGGTGTGAAAGACACTTCTTTTTGCAAATTCTCTGTCTGAAGTTTGATATTTCATCTCCTGCCTCTTTTTTATTGGTTTTATATGTTGTGTCATGGAACATGGACAATGATCTGCCTGTAAATTTAATTAGCCATATATTCTTCTGATTAATTCAATCATTTCACTATTGGATGACCTGAAACACAATTACCCACCAAATTTTGTCCTCTTCAATACATCTGTTAGCAATTTCTTAGCAAGAGATTTAAGATGGATGGTGATGGGAAACAGGAAGATTGAAGTTTATCATTCTGAAATGCAAGTTGTGGTCAATCTGACATAGGTTGGTGTTTCGATGGTGATTTTGTCAGAGCATCCCTGTATGTATGTTTATAAGGCTGTGGAAGCAGCCATTAGCCCTATCAAACTATGAAAAGCCTTATTCTGGTGTTTGCCTGTTTCAGGCTAACATGTCAAGCTGATTGTATTCAGGCTTGGCTTGATCAGGCTGTGGGTGTAGTTAAGTGGCTTTGTGAAGTGGCAAAACTTCATATGGTGAACTCAGGTACTCTAACTCTCTGTATATCATATACCAAGTTGGAATCGAGTTGTCCATGATAAGTAATTTTTTAACCATACTAGATATGTCCTATACATGTCTCAATTGCAATGTTTTGAGCTGTCAATATGGAAGACTGAAATTTGTTCTGGTCATTGTGATATTTTCTAGATTTGAGATACGTGTAAAGATGTTCTGCTTTCGATTTTTTGTGAATCTATATACCACTGTTTTTTCTCCCGTATTTGGGAGCGGGGAGATAAATACTTCGTAACTTCATGCATTGTCACTTTGAATGGATTCAAACTTCTGAACTTCTACTGCACCCAATGTTCAAAGTCTAACACAACTCTTAGGCTTTGTTTGTTTGAGAAGAAAATGGAAGGAAAGAAAAGGGAGGAAAGGAAATTGGAAGGAAAATGATTATTTTCTATTGTTTGGTTGAAGAGAAAAATTGGAAGGGAAAAGTTGAATAGGATAAAAAAGTTGATGGGACCTGCCAAATTTTTTCTCTCCAATATTGGATGGAAAAGTGATGGAAAACATATTATGTTTCTCTACTTTCAATATTACCCTTTCTCTTTTTTCAATATATTTTATAATACAAGGATAAAATTGTCTTTTTATAACATTTCTTTCCTTCTTATTTTCCTTTCATCCAACCATATCTTTAAAGCACAAAGGGTTATATTACTACTATCTTTAGGCAAGAGGCACCAATACTGTCTGCTTGCTTAAGAAAGGTGTTGATATTGTTTAAAGAAAAATAGAGCCTCGTAAATATTGGCAGTTGTATTCAGAAAGTGATTAGAATGATTGTTTATATAGGAAAGAGACCAAGAAAGCAGCTCGGCCATAGAGTTATCTCTTCTGCCATAAACTACAATTCCCAAGAAGGGAAGTCTTTGTGCAGTAAACTTGTAGTGGACAGGTGTTAGTGCTAAATACGTAGTATACAATTTGGAATCACATTTCCGTATACAATTTAGAAAAGTTACGATATGATACTAATTAGAGTTTTGCCAGTTCATCATTTTTCCTTTAGCAGTGATCATTTGAGCTCTCCCTTTATAGTACTCCCTCAGCTTTAAAGTTCATTAACCTAAGATCATGGATGAAACTCCTTCCTGTCATGGCAATGCCATGCTCATGCATTAGATTTGAATCTTTGTTCTGCAGTCAGCTCACTGTTAATTTTTCAGCCAACTTCTGTGTGAATTGCAAGGTTTTGAAAGATGAATGTAGTTAGGTTCTATTAGGCTATTGGCTCATCTATGAGCAATATATTTCCAACTTTTATTCATTATGTACTTCCTCAAATTTACAACATATGTTAGTTGCCAGTCTATATATCATTTTATTAATGGAAATATGTGTCCAAGATTTTGTCTTCACTTGTGTGTGTTTCACAATATCATATATCTTGTGTGCTGCCTCGTGGTTGTTTTTTATTTTATTTACAGCCTGCTGCAGAATATTTAAATAGGAAAACTTTGGAGGGAAACACAATTGCTGAGAAATTAGATAGCTTGATTGAGCTTACTTTTTTGCATCTCGAGTCCTGTCAAAGCAGTGGCCGTTTGTCTGAGGTATTTTCTGGACGTTACATATAGTTGCTTTAATTACTTTGTATTATATACTTAACATCTAATCATCTATATGTTCATTAAATTATTAATTAGGTATTTGATGTTCTACTGAGATCATTTCAAAGGACTATTTTGAATGCCTACAAGTCAAAGTTCACCCAGGTACGCTTCTCTCTCTCTCTCTCTCTCTGCTGTTTAAAGTTGGTAATGCTTTGTGAAATACATTATCAATGCCTTTATTTTGTTGCAGTTTGTGGTGTTCTATGCATGTGCACTGGATCCTGAAGATTGTGGTGTGAAGTTTGCCATGGTTCTTACAGATATGTTTCTTAGCAATTTTAATCCCCCCAATACTAGGTACAATTGATTTTACATTGTGGCCGAAACTTGAAATTAAAGTTCAAGTGCCTGTCAGCACCAATTGATGAACTCTTAAAATTTTTTGCGCCCCTTTATTGTGAAGTGTCGTAATTGATGATAGTGTCGTCATTTGTATTTTTTATTTTTGATTGATCATTTTTTAACTGTAAATGATCTAATGCTTATCAAATGGAGCCCCTTAGCAGCTTATTATATAATTTAATTATTTAATTGAACTTAAAAGATTGACTGTTCTCCTTTTTATTGAATTATTTGTTGTTTTAACATCATTTTGTGAAAGATGAGCATTGTATAGACTTCACATATGAGTATATGACATTGCTAGTTGTTTTCATTTATCGCAGGATGAGTGCTGTTGCTTATCTTGCTAGTTATTTGTCCCGTGCAAAGTTTGTTTCAGCTGCATTGGTTGCTAGCATCTTACAAAGGTTTGGGATCTTCTTGTTTCCTTGCATTGCCAAATTTTTCCTGTCTTATCATATAACATAGGAAATAGAGCTAACTTGATGTGATTATCTTTCAATGAGGTTTCAGATTGGTTGATTGGTGTCTTAACTATTGCCAGTCACATGATTCCGTTATGAACCCGCGAGCACATCAAGTTTTTTATTCTGGTTGTCAGGTATGCCGATTAGCATTTGACCTTCTATTCTTGCACGTGGTGATGGAAGGGCTATAAATCTGATGTCTTGA
>NC_029789.2:118364532-118367843 GCF_000816755.2 Arachis ipaensis | reverse complement strand
AAACTAGGTATAATTAATTTCTAGAAATATTTAAAAGAATTCTTAATTTAGGAATTAAGGGGATGCATGGCCGAAATTGTTAGGAAGATAAATCATTTGCCATGGTTTGAAAGCTTCCTGTTAGTGTATCCTTTGATATGTGCTTTTGAGCCCTCAATCCTCTGCTGTTTATTGTAAGCAATTGGTTTGGTTTGGCTACCTTACAAATTATTTTAACCTGGTTAGAAAACCTAAGTATTTCTGTGAACAATCATTCATGTTGTTGCTATCATGTTTTTTTATTTTTATGCTTAATTTCTTTTGGTAGATAATTTGGATTTTGGTGTTCATAAGCTTGTTTTTGTGAGCAGGCTCTCATGTACATGCTGTGTTTTCGAATGAGATCTCTGATGGATGCTCCAAGGCTCAAAATGCAACTTCTAAATATGCCCATGGAGCCAATCTTGCAACATAAATTGAATCCTTTGAAGGTAATGAACTTCTCAAAAGCTATCATGGTTTATAGAGAGTATAACATGCTAAGATTTTATGGATAGTGATATAATCGCTGAAGACTGGAATGATTTTGGTTAATTATTGTTATTTTGCTCCGACCTTGATTATTCTATCTAAAATGTATAATTAAGCTGACATTTTTCCAACAGGTTTGTCTACCTACTGTAGTAGTGGAATTCCTAAGACAAGCAAAGGCTGCTAAGCTCTTCATGACATCAGAATCATTTGCCTTTGATGATATGCTCGAATCTGATCTTTCGAGGGCATTTGGTGGGATAGATAGGCTCGACGCGTTCTTTCCTTTTGATCCTTGTTTACTGAAGAAAAGTGAAAGGTTTGTAAGCTAGTTCTATGAAGGAAAAAAATCGACAGATTTGTCCAAACTTTTTTCCTAGTTTAGTTGTTGATGCTGCTTCTTCTGCCTTCCACTCTAAATTCCGTTGCTGTTTACAGTTATATACGGCCACATTTTGCTCGCTGGTCAAAGATCAAATGTGATGGTGCCAACGATGGCGACCTCAGTGAAAGTGGCAGTGATGCATCCGATGACGAATTTGTCGACATGAATGAGAATGATATGATTGAAGATGACATGACAGTGAGTGTACAAGCAGGTTTGGATTTCGACCCCGACTTGAATAGAATGTCTATCACGCCCAAGAACAAGTTTCTGTTACATTTTCAACAGCAAAACGCAAGAATGCCCGCAAGAATCAGACCATCCACTAGTCCAGAGTCTTTGTAATGAAATTCTTGTGGCGAAAAACATGTCAATTTTGCAATGTTTTGGCGTGGCAGGATTAGGAAGTCTATGTTGGTGTTCTTTATAGTGAAGAAAACGGGGGAGCATTGTGCAGTGTTTTGGGGTATTTTTCCCCATATTCAGGGCAATTGTAAGTGTAGTTTTTAACTTATGTTCACTTTGTGCTGCCTATTAAGAAAATGAGCAGAGTAGCCAACATTTTTAGGATTCCGCTCGTCGTCACTATCTTGTAAATTGTAATAGTAGTGTTTCAAAATTAACTACTTTTTTTTTTTGGACGGGAAAATTAACTACTTGAAAGTAATATTATTTATTTACTTCAAAATATATGGGCCTTTTGCCTTAGAAGTTGTGCCGTTCGTTGGGTTTCGTATTTTTGGTACCCACAATAAAATTCTAGTGAAAGGAAGGAATACGTCCTTCTTTGAGATGTGGAAGTTCTACCTTCTTTTATTTACATAGCCGTACTTAATTTATTTTCTTTAGACCATTGTAGTCTTGTATTTGTGAAATTTTTAGGGTGTTTTGTATTTTTTGTATTTTTTCGCTAAAATTTCACTCTATTTTTGTTACGTAACTCAACCGATGACTTTAAAATATGTGAAATGCTAGTGGAAAAAAAAGTTGATTAGAGCTCAAATGTAAAATGAAAATATAAGTATTGGTGAAAATTTACATCCGGTTGTTATCATGTAAAGCTTTTAGGTGAGAATTAGATAATTTGATATATTTAACTAAATTATTATCTAACGGATTTTTAACTATAAATTTTACATAAAACCAATTGCATCCGAGTCTTTATCACAAGTAAAAGACATTAATTATTTACCATTTTATCTTATTTCAGTTGCAAATAAAAATATAAATTTTCAAAAACTTCAAAAATAAAAATATATAAAACCTCAAATAATAAAAGAAGCAAATATAAAGAAGAGCATAAAAAAATTATTAATAAAATTAGAATGACTTTCTAACATTTATTTCGAGTGTTTTTGAATTTGAGCTCGTTTTAAAAATATAAAAACTTTTGTTGAAAATAAGTGAATACAAAATAATGAATTGGGGTAAATTTATAAATAATTTTGGCAATTCCATTGAATGGAGCTCTCCATGAGAGTTCCATCTCTCCATGAGAGTTCCATCAAATACTTTACCAACTTTTCAATATGGTGAATTAATTGTGGTGGATCATGAAAGTTGGGGTCTTGGGGAAAAAGAGATTTAAAGACATGTGGTTCGGTACCACTGCATAATTGTGATAAAATGGAATAAACCTTTTGAAGCTTCGAATATTATGTAAAGGGAAGATATATCTATGGATGGTGCATGCAATTTGTAAGTTGCATGTCATTTGATTAGCTGAGGTAAAATCTGCGTCGTTCATGTTACCAAATATCATCGGCCATTGTCTGGGTATCATAAATTTAGCATAATGAACCTATCATTTGCAAATTAAAATTTTGCTTATAAGTACTCTATATATATATATACACACGTAAACGTCATGTGTAGTAGGGGTGTTCAAATCCAAACCGATCCAAATTAAACCGCTCATCCAATTCGATCCAAACCGAAAACCGATTAAAACCGCACTAATTCGGATTTGATTGGATTCTATTTTTTGTAAACCGCTGGATTGGATCGGATTTCGGATCTACTTTTCATAACCGATCCAATCCAATTCAAACCGCACAATGTGCTATAATATTATTATTTTATTATTATATTTACAATTATACTTATAACATGTTCAATTTGTTATACATTTTCCTATTATTCATGTATTATTATTATTTAATAAATATTTTATGTTCAAAATGTTATTTATTTATTTATTTTAACTAATCTATAATTTTATTTCTATTATTATGTTATCGTTAGTTTTTTAAGATATTGTTAAAACTAATTATGTCATTGTTGATTATTTAAAATTTGATGTTGAGACTTGTTATATGTATTTAATTTTTTTTATTTAAAAAACCGCAAATCCAAACCGATCCAAACCGCTTGTAATCGGATCGGATCGGATCGGATTTCCAAAAAAATTTCATCC
>NC_029789.2:118359422-118364380 GCF_000816755.2 Arachis ipaensis | reverse complement strand
TATCTTTAATTTGTAGTCTGATAAGTTAATAATTAAAATAAATTTAAATTTTAAATACTAGAATTTTTCTGATGACTTACAGTCTTACACATTTTATAAAGTAGTTATTCTAACATTTTTTTATTCTCTCTGTACATTTTTCTTTCTCTTGTACGCTCTTTTCGTCTTTTCTCTCTCTCACGTTTTTTCACAAAATTTTTCATAGAAAAATACTACTTTTCTGTACGTAAATTTACTATTTCATACTTAATATTTTATTATTATTAGATGAGTTGTGCTATTTTATTTTTATTTGACTTGAATGACTATGCATACTAACTCAAAACTCATTCATCATCATTGTCGAATGAAATTTTAATAAGATCAACATTTGAATTAAACAATAAATGAATTATCAGTCGATGCATGAATATTCTTTTCTTCTTTTTTTTTCTTTTTCTTTCTTTCTTTTAATTTTTTAATTTTTATCTCTAGAATGATTAGAGAAGACCACCAACATAAAATTATTAGACCGAATTAAAGATAAATAAAGGAACAATTACATATATAAAATTATTAAGTTATCCAAAAAATATTTTTAAAACACATACAAAATCATAAACTTAAAATTTAAATTTAAATTTAAACATTAAAAATAAAATTAATTTTTTATATCTTATTTGATTAAAGTTAATTTAATATTTTTTTTTAATAGTTAGAATTTTTTCTTACTTATTTGAATATTAATGCTTTAAAAATTATTAAAATGTACGTAAAAATTCGTTTTTGTTTTCAATTGTAATACATCTAAAATTATTAAGTGAAACATAATATTTTTAAAATACATCTAAAATTATAAATAAAAAATTTAAATTTAAACGTTAAATATAAAATTAATTTTTTTATATCTTATTCGATAAAAACTCATCTAATATTTGTTTTTTTATTATTTGTTGGATTTTATCGTTATTTATTTGAACATTAACACTTTTAAAATTATTAAAATGTATGTTTGTAAAAATTGGTTATTTTTTTTAATTATTACACATCTAAAATTATTAACTTATCTACAAAATATGTTTGAAACACATCCAAAATCATAAATCTAAAATTTAAATTTAAACGTTAAAAGAAAATTAATTTTTTTATATCTTATTCGATAAAAACGTATCTAATATTTTTTATTTTTTATTAACGTTTTTAAAATTATTAAAATGAATAATTAAGCTAAGTTTTTTAGATCTTATTCAATAAAAGTATATCTAACATATTAGTTTAAAATATGATCTCTTGTAATGTGGGTTAATAATTAAAACCCTTAAGATTTATTTTTTGGATTTTAAAATTAAAATCTTTAATTTTACTGAATTTAATTTTTGGATGTGTATTTAAATGATAATTTGTTAATAATTAAAAATGCTAAAACTGAAACAGAAATTTTAAATTTGAAATTTCAGTTTTATTTAATTTGTATTTTGAATGTGTATTTAATTTTAAAAAGACACTGAATTTATTTAAATGTGCTTGTTTTAATTTTTTTTTAAATTATTATAATAAAAAGCTGAATAAAAGATCACATTTAAAAGATACCTAGTCGTACTTTTTTTTTTATTATGAGAGACTATTTTAAGGGACTAATTAGTTTAAGCATTTTCATTTTTATTTTCAAAAAAAATAAAAATAAGACATAAAAAATAATTGATTAAACATTTTAAAAATCTTTTTCACGAAAATATTTTCAAAAAAATAGAACAAAATAAAAAATGCTATTTTCATGTTTTAAGTCTTTTTAGTTTTAACTTTTAAAAATGTTTTCAAACCAAAAACGGTATTTTTTTGTTTTGAGAGAAAAGTTTGAATCTTTCCTACTCGTTTATATATGTTTTTTTCTCATCTACATTCACCCAATGTATTTCTCTTGTTTTTGTCCGTCTTCTCTTCCTTTCTCCATATGTTTTGTTGTTAGAATATCTATTATTTACCTCCAATTTATACATACATCTCTTAAAAAAATAATTTTATTTTTATTTTTATTTCATTTGACCATTTCGATTTTTTATCTTAGGTTTAATTTTTGTATCTTTGAGTATATATACAAAGTAATTAAGGAAAAAATAGAACTTTAATTAAAATTAAAATATGTATTTATTAAATTTTTTATTTTATTTAGTATTGAACACGTACTCTCCAAATTAACATATATTTGTTAAATTTCTTTATTTTTTACCTTTATTTTTTCGTTTTAAAAAAATAATTTTGCTATGAAAATAATTCAATAATGAAAGTATCGATAATTAAAATTAAAAAATATATAAAAACTTAAAAATATTGACAAGAAAGTTGGTTTTTTGTTTTAAATTTTTTTAACTTTAATATTTATTTATTCATTATTTTATTAATAAATTATTTGTTAAAACTTGTTTACATCAATCAATTTTAGTTTGGCGTAAAACTAATTTTAGTTTCGATTTTTTGTTCAATTAATGTTTTTATTGTTATATAGTGCTATAAAAAATATAAAACCAATCATATATACAAGAAATACTAAATTTTTCTAAAATAGTGTAAAAAGATAGTAATTTATTTCATATTGATACCGTATATAGTTTTGTGATTTTAGACTATTGAAAATAAATTTTGAAAATAAACCAACTAAATATATTTTTATTATTTTCGATACTTAAAAATAAATTTTCCTTTTACAAATCAATCACCTTTTCTAAAATGCAAAAAGTTAAAAATAAAAATCATTTTCAAAAAATAAAAACAGAAAACGAAAACAAAAAAATATTTTCACAGACCAATCAACACCTAATTTATAAAAAAATCTAATGACGACAATATATTCTTCGGACATTAATAGGCTAAATGAGAACCGACATATTATGAGAGTGTTCGATCATGAGGTTGGTATTAGTTTGTCGAGATTATTCTATTTTATTTTAATTAATTTTTTTAATAATTTAAAGCTTTTTAGTGTACAAAATTTGTGTTCTAAGAATAGTTAATTAAATAGTGACATTATTGACTTTATTGTTAAGTAATGAATTTATTTTTTAGAATAAAATTTAAGGTGTCTACTTTTTTAATGACTTTTAAGTAGTGACATTGATATTGAACATGTTTTTAGTGAAAACATCTTTTAGGGTTGTAACTTAGCACAATTATTTTTTTTTAAACAAATTAAGTTTTACATTTTTATAGAGACTTAAGGTGTTTAGCTGAGACGGATTAGCCACACAATGACACTTCTTAAGATTCTGATGCTATATCACATGGAGGCCAACTTCGAACATAAAATAGAACTTATGGACTTCTTCTTCAACAATATCTTGATCTCTGTCTTTGTAGAAAGATGATAATCCAAGACACGTATATTTCACTTACCATGGCATGTACTATCATACTCCAAGACGTGGTTGAACACTTAGAGTTGTGTATAGATGGAGATTCGGTAGGTAGGTGCATGAGGAATTTTCAGAGGTACCATCAACATTTGACCTAAAATTGGGTAGAGAAACTACTCAGAGATAGGCCAACCGAGCTGGCTCAGGTCAAAAAGGACATTTTTGCCATCAATATGACGTGACTTTGAAGAGAATGTAGTATATTCTTGTTGATGTTGATCCTCAGACATGGCGCAGTTTATCTAGTACTATATGATGATGCTCATCAAGGGTATTTGATGATGGACTTGTCGAACAACTTTGTCCATATTCGATGGTTTTCCTTACTAGTGAACATCACAATTGCAAGGTTGTCCTAGAAGTCGGCAGTGTTGGCGTGGACTTATAGATCCCTTAGTAGTGCGACTGATCGGGATACTACAGACATTGTCGGATGCCTCCTCTAATTGTTAATTAGATATAACATAGGTAAACAATTAGATATAACATAGGTTTCCTACTAAGGGACCTAAAGATAGAGGTGTCTCGACATTTCACTTGGTTGTTAAGTGATATGCGAGCATCTTTCTTATCTTTTTCTAATGAAGTTGCATTTGAATTTGTTAAGTTTAATCAAGATTTAGGTATTTTAAGCCACTATAAACGCTACTTTGAGTTGTGTGCAAGTTGATCAATTTCAAGTAATATTCGAACGGATTTGACAAAATTTAGGAGGAAGAAATGGAGCCTGAACAATCCAAGAAGGTGGCGCCAAACTTGACAATCACAAGGCTTTCATTCGTTGCTGGCATGGTGGCGTCAAACTTGGAATTGGTGCCAGGATCAATACATGCACACATTCATTTTCGGACAGGGTAGCACCAAACTTGGTCTAGCCCAAATTTGGTGCCAGTTTCATATTTCAGGGTGGTCCCCACATCTCTATGAAGCCAGCAACGTGATCTTTTAAGAATTTTGATTAAAATTTTATTTTATTTACAATTAGAAAATATATTATTTAGTTTTAGAAAATATATTTTACATTAATTAGGGGGAAAATTACTATATTAAGTCAAGGATAGCAAAATTTTACACAAATCCGCCAAACCAAAAACTAATTCATAAATCCACCAATGCACATTTTTATATAGTTCGAACCAGGTCAATTCAAACTCAAACTACATGTAATTCGAATCAATGTGATTCGAACTATGTACACACGCACACACTCATTAATTCGAATCAATTTGATTCGAATTACACACAGTCATTCGAATAAGGTGATTCAAATTACACCCCAGCACGTAATCTCAAGTAATTCGAATTTGATCGATTCGAATTATTAACAAATTTTTTTAATAAATTTATTTAAATTATACTACAAAAAATATTTTATTCTATGCAAAATAATTTTTTAAAAAATGGTTTAAAAAATATTAGGAGTACTATAAAAATTTGTAATATTCTAGTGACTTAGGTAAATACATGCATGTACTCAAATTTTAAATAAAATACTGTACATAGTCAATAATCATTTAGAAATTAAAGAAAATATTTTATTCCATACAAAATAATTAAAAAATATATTTTTTT
>NC_029789.2:118355791-118359245 GCF_000816755.2 Arachis ipaensis | reverse complement strand
AAAGAAAATATTTTATTCCATACAAAACAATTAAAAAATATATTTTATTCTATACAAAATAATTTTTAAAAAATGGCTTAAAAGATGTTATGAGTACTATAAAAGTTTGTAATATTCTAGTAATTTAGGTAAATACATGATAAAAATATATTTTCTTTAATTTCTAAATTATTATGACTATGTAGTGTATTTCTTTAAGTCCTAAGTCATTAGGACGTTATAAATTTTTATAGTACTCCTAACATCTTTTAAGCCATTTTTTAAATTATTTTGCATAGAATAAAATATTTTTTGTGGTATAATTTAAATAAATTTATTAAAAAATATTTATGAGCTATCAAGAATGGGCAGAAGAGTATTGTATAGAATTTGAATTGCTCACCATATAATTTGAATTAGAGTGATTTGAACTTTCCCATGGTAATTCGAATCATGTAATATCTCACCATATAATTTAAATAATTTTATTAAAAAGTTATCATGAATATTTTTTAATAAATTTATTTAAATTATACCACAAAAAATATTTTATTCTATGCAAAATAATTTATACCAATGGCTTAAAAAATGGTTAGGAGTACTATAAAAATTTGTAACGTCCTAATGACTTAGGATACTAAAGAAATACTCTACATAGTCAATAATAATTTAGAAATTAAAGAAAATATATTTTATCATGTATTTACCTAAATCATTAGAATATTACAAACTTTTATAGTATTCATAACATTTTTTAAACCATTTTTTAAAATTATTTTGTATAGAATAAAATATATTTTTTAATTATTTTGTATGGAATAAAATATTTTCTTTAATTTCTAAATTATTATTGACTATGTACAGTATTTTATTTAAAATTTGAGTACATGCATGTATTTACCTAAATTACTAGAATATTACAAATTTTTATAATACTCCTAACATTTTTAAGCCATTTTTTAAAAATTATTTTGCATAGAATAAAATATCTTTTTTAGTATAATTTAAATAAATTTATCAAAAAAATTTGTTAATATATATATATATATATATATATATATATTTTAATTTTTTAATTATTAATTTTTTAACAGCATAATTCAAATTATACCATAAATAATTCGAATCAGTCAAATTCGAATTATTGGGATGGGATTGCGTGCTGGTGTGTAATTTGAATCACCCTGATTCGAATTACTGTGTGTATGCGTGTGTACATAGTTCGAATCACATTGATTCAAATTACATGTAGTTTGAGTTTGAATTGACCTAGTTCGAACTATATAGAAATGTACATTGGTGGATTCATGAACCAGTTTTTGGTTTGGCGGATTTGTGTAAAATTTCGCTCTTCTTGTCTTAATATAGTGAATTGCCCTTAATTAGGATTAGATATAAAAGAAGAAGAGATATTGGCCTAAGGTTTATTCTTCTCTTCTTCCGCACTTTTCACAATTACACACTTTTTTTTGCTAGGGATTACTTTCTCCATGAGCAACTAAACTTCCCCTGTTAAGGTTAGGAGCTCTGTTTATTCTATAGATTAATACTATTATTCTCTACTTCTGATTAATACAATGATTTACATTCAAGAATTGGTTTCGTTTTTCATCCTAAAGATTAGAGTATATTAAAAAATAACTCTTTTCTAACTTGAATTCTTGTTGATTCTTGTAAAAGCTACATCACTTGAATTATAAGCTTGAAACTAAATTCTCATGAACCTCTGATTATCTGAGTTTAATGTGATACGTGACATTTAATCAGATTATTTTTGGGTCTTTAGGATTTTGTGTGGCTTGAAACTAGGGTTTGAACTTAAACCCTCTAATGAGATTAAGTGACCAAGGAATTGACGGTTAATTGAGTTAGAGAAGGATTAAATTACCAAAAAATTGGAGTCTAATTACTTAAAGTTGCTATGAATTGAATTTTTGCAAAATCAAAATAGTTAATGAGAATTGTTAATCTAGAAGTCTAAACATCTCTAAAATCTTAACTGTTTTTTCACATATTTCTCACACCAAATTTACTGTTTGCTTTATGAGTTCCTGAATTATTGTTTCATGTTTTTAAATCTTAAAACACTATTTTCTGCTTGTCTAACTAAATGAATCACTCAATCATTGTTGTTTGGTCCATCAATTCTCATGGGACCGATCCTCACTCATCTGAGGTATTATTTGGTACGATCCAGTGTACTTGCTAGTTAGTTTGTGGGTATAAAATTCCGTACCAAATTTTTGACGCTATTGCTGGAGATTGACAGTAATTAACAATTAACTATTGTTTGATTGTTTAGATTAAACGTTTTACTTTAATTTTATTTAATTTCTTTTTTTAAAATTTTCAAAATTTATCTGCTTTAATTTTTTTTAATTTCTGAAATTAAATTTAGTTTCTCCTAATTTTTAATTTATTTTAATTACGTGTGCACATATATAAAGTACTTATGAATATATCTCCATCAGAGTAGGCACGAAATAGTTATGAATATATTTCATTAAAGACGAAATATGTTTAGTTAGCATCTACAAATATATCTCATCTACAATCGAAAACACTGTCAATTTTTTTACGTATTTTATATCCAATAAAGACAAGATACCTTTATAACTATTTTGTCTTCTATGCGACTAAAATATGTAAGGCAAAGAAAAAACATAATTTTTTTGGTCCGTGCCTACATGCATAGTATTATATTTATTTCATGTATTTGGAGGAAAAAAAATCCATGAGCAAAACTATGTAATTTACATGTAACTAGCGAAATACACTCAAAGGTTAAATCCATCTCATACTCAAGGTAGCGAAATAGAATAATGCTTTCTTGTTTGTGAAATACGGAAACAAAAATGCTATGTGCTAGAGTGTATATTAAAATCAATTATTAAATTAGTTATTGTTTATTTATGTATAAATATATAAAATTTAATTTATTTTTAATATGTATTTATATTTTAATATATATTTTATATTAATTAATAACTAATTTTAGTCTACATTTTATAGCATAATTATTAAAATCGAACTGAACTGGTTAATTCGGCCAAAAAATTAGTAAATCGAACTTAATACCGGTCTAACTTGGTCCAAGTTTAAGATCGTTTAAGATAAAAAATCGGCACGAACCGGTCAAACCTAAAATGAACCGATAAAAATTGGTCAAATCCGAATCGAACCGAACTGCTTGGATTACAGTTGAGACGCGTTGACGCACCAGCATATGCTCCATGTCTTGACAAGTGTCAAGACTTGTGAATTTTGAAAAATTTTCAAAATGACCAACATGGGGTTCGAACCCCTTCATTTTAGAACCGGACCGAACCGCTCGAGTCGCAGTTGGAGGGAAACCTACGACACGTCGACGCTGGGCAACATAGGATGAATTATACCACCCAACTGTAGTGCTTCTTACAAATCTATGTACAAATTATAATACATATAGCAATATTTTATTTTATTTATATTTAAT
>NC_029789.2:118353738-118355772 GCF_000816755.2 Arachis ipaensis | reverse complement strand
ACTCATTTTTAAATCAATTATATTTTTATTTATCTATAAATTTTATTAAATATATACAAATTAAAAAGATAAATAAAAAAAATTTATTAATCACAATTTATTTTTTCTTTTCATGATTATATGATATCTATTAATATTATTTTTTAATAAATTATAGAGTAAATGCTCAAAATGGTCCCTGAATTTCAAATCGCTATTCAAGTTAGTCCTCGACTTTTTAAAATGACCAATTAAATTCCTGAAATTCGAAAAACTGCATCTCCGTTAGTCCCTTGCAGAAGTGCCATCTAAGCGTTGATGATGTGGCATTCCAGCTATATGCTGATGTGTACCAAACTTGAATTTGATTCAAATTGGTACCTGAAATTGCTTAATAATATCCACATTAGTCCATTTTTAATTATAAAACCCTAATTTTTAAATTATTGTCTTCTCTTCTTCGATCTCTCTGCTGTCTTCTTCTCTTCTTCGTCCTCTCTGCTATCTTCTTCTCTTCTTTGACCTCTCCACTATCTTCCAATTCATCTTGTTTTCTCGTCTGCATGAGTGATGGTGGGTGGTGGGGAGAGAAGCCAAAGTAGCTCAAGTAGGAACAACTCTGTAGGGAGACCTTATGGCAGCAAAAGAATGTGCAACAGGGGAGGTAAGAACGCCATTTTCTGTAATTACAGACTTCGGATGGTGATGAAGTACTCAACGACGACAGAGAATCCTGGTAAACTATTTTATGGTTGTCCAAACTATGAGGTAAGGTTTATGCCTCTAAGAAAATGTTAAGATAGTTTCACTTTGAGTTTGGATTCACTTGCGTTTTTTACTTTGTAGCATGGAATCCATTGTAATTTTTCCTGTTGGGTTGATGGAGGTGAAGACTAGTTTGTGCAACACCCATTTCACCAAAAAATTTGCATAAGTTCAATTGAAAAATGACAAATTTAGAAAGTGATGTTAATACCTTGAAGATGATGATAATGATTACCTTTTTAAAAGTGGAAAATATATTTTAGTTTAATGGACGAACCTGCAAGGATACATATAATTTAAATCTGTGTTGAACTTAAAATTAATACAACCGCATTAACTTGTAATTAAAATAGTTTTTAGGTAAGTGTACTGATGTTGTAGTTCAGGATGAATATGAACTGGAAGATAGCGGAGAGGACGAAGAAGAGAAGAAGCCAGCAGAGAGATCGAAGAAGAGAAGATAATAATTTGGGAATTAGGGTTTTATAATTGAAAATGGACTAATTTGGATATTATTAAGCAATTTCAGGTACCAATTTGAATCAAATTCAATTTTGGTAGCATACAGCTGAAATACCACATTATCAACGTTTAGACGACACTTCTGCAAGGGACTAACAAAGATGCATTTTTTCGAATTTTAGGGATTTAATTGGTCATTTTAAAAAGTCGAGGACTAAATTGAATAGCGATTTGAAATTCAATGACCACCTTGGGCATTTACTCATAAATTATATAATAATAGGTAAAGACTTGCATGCAATTGTTTTAATATGAAGTTCATAGTTGAAAATTGTCTAACGGTTCTTAAATATCAACTTCACATAAAAACAATTGTATGTGAATTTTTATCTATAATAATATAATAATAAAATAAATATAAATTAATTAATAAAATATTAAAATTTAAAAATGATAATTATTTTTTATAAAAATAAAATAAAAATACTTATAATAAAAATAATTAAATTTTATATAATTATTTATTTATATCAGATTAACCGGTTTGACTAGTAACCCACCAATTAAATCAGTAACTAAGTGATCCAGTAATCTGACCGATTCGGTTCTGATAACTATGGTTCAGTTATATCAAAATATAACACAAAAATGTAAATTTTTAGACCTTTGTGTAATTTGAAAAATATTTTTTCTTTCATTACAATAAAAAGGTGTACACAAGATTGCTCGAAAATTCGAAAACAGGGGACTCTCGCCCGATAAATTCCCTGTCGCACAAGCGTCATCCCAGCAGCAACTCAACACTTCCAAGCTGGTACGCTCATCTTC
>NC_029789.2:118306083-118353532 GCF_000816755.2 Arachis ipaensis | reverse complement strand
TCTTCTTTTCTTCTCTGTAGTTAATTAATGATCACTTCTCTCTCTTGCATATACTTCTCACTCACACTCACGCTCTCTGTCACGCTTGTGCTCTGATCAGGTGACATAGCCATGGTTGTCTTCAAAGTTTCTCGCGTTCAGACCTCTCCCTTCGATGGCCAGAAGCCCGGAACCTCTGGTCTCCGCAAGAAGGTCTCATTTCATATCCATAGATTTCTCTTTTTTATTCTAATTTTTCATTATCTGGCCATTGAATTACTGGATCGTACTTGAACTTATATCGTCTATGTCGGATCTGTTTGCGATCAAGCTTCTACACTCGCGATTCTGTTTCTGATGGGTTTCGCTTCGTATTTTTGTGAATCGTGATGGATCAGAGATGTATGCATCGTTTTGCATGTTTTCATCAAAGTTCAGTGTCGTCTAGAGAAATTAGCGATCGCATTGCATTGCATTTGTGTTGTGTGGTGAGATCTGTTATGTTTCGCTTGGCTTGGATTGTTGTACCTTCTGATAATGGATTTTTGGTTGGATCATCATTTCAGGTGAAGGTGTTCGTGCAACCTAATTACTTGCATAACTTCGTTCAGGCCACCTTCAATGCACTCACTGCTGAAAAAGTTAGGGGTAAGTGTCCTTTCTGATAAACCGTTGAATTTTGTCTAACTGTTTTCCTTTCATCTGTTTATTATCAATCTTTCAATTATACTGAATATGTTGGATTAATGAGAGTGGTTCCTTTCATATTTCTAGGTGCTACACTGGTTGTATCCGGTGATGGTCGTTATTTTTCAAAGGATGCTATTCAGGTATATTTTCACGCAACAACTTTCTTTTTGCTATTTTATTTTATTTTTTCGCATTCCTTTTGCTTTTCAATGTATAGTTCTTGGTAGCTAAAAAAACTTATATTTCAGTTAGTATTGATCCCTGGATAGTGGTCGTTGATGTAATCTATTTGAAATGAGCTGTTTACCTTTGGTGTTTATTAGTTAGCATGGTTACAACTGTTCAGTATTGATTAGTTAGTGCTGTCTTGTCCAGTCAGCTATTTCGTTTCTTTAGCTTACTGTACCTATTGGCTCTGCATTTATTTACCGATGAACTTTTCAAGGCGGTACACATTTCTTGCTACACGCCACAGTGACATACCTATCTTATTAGTCTCATTAGCATATTGTACATTACTGAAAATTTTAATGAATCTGCAGATAATTACTAAAATGGCAGCTGCAAATGGAGTAAGACGAGTTTGGGTTGGTCAGAATGGACTGCTTTCAACTCCTGCTGTATCTTGCGTTATACGTGAACGAGTTGGCCCTGATGTAAGTCATAGTTACTATAATCTGCGTCTCTTTATTCTTGCCTCTTTCTTTTCATAGAAAGTATTTTATTTTATTGAAGAAGTCCATTATTTTTATGAGTACGTTGCAAATGTAGGCAACCAATCTTCTTCCCTGCTTTATAAAGCAAACACTAGGTAAAAGTTGTGTTATTTGTACAGGGTTCCAAGGCAACAGGTGCATTCATACTGACTGCAAGTCACAATCCTGGTGGCCCTCATGAGGTGAGTGCTGCATGTTTGCTATTATTACTCTTATAATGACATCTTGTATGTTGATTTGATTTATAGATTTGTTACATCTATTTCTCATATCTAAACTGTGTAGGTTGACGTTTAGCCTGTAGCTTGGTTACAAATAATTTTTAGGTTGATGTCCTTTGATTTTATGTAGTTTATATATGCCAGGAAGAACACGGTAAAACTTTCAAAAAGGGAAAAGTTTATTAGTAAGCCTCAGATGATACTGTTTAGAAGGATCTGTTTCTGATATTAAAATCCAAATAATAAGAAAACTGGAAAAAAACATTTGCAACCTTGATCTAGGTGAACACCAAAATACTTTATTCATGTGGTCATGGCAGCACTCCTGAGCATCTCCCCTCCTTTCCACAAAATTAAAAGGCAAAAAACTAGGTGAATTGCCTTGTTTTCAATAGACGATGGTGGACATAGAAAATTGCCGTTTTTCTCATATATCAGTATGACATAAATTAATATGAAGAGTATTTTTAAAGGTGCAAGTATTCAGTTGATGGATATTTGACTTGGCTTCTAACCAAGTAGTTGACTAATTCAACTTTAACTTTATTGTAAGATATTATGGTGAACCCTTGTGTATGAAGTTAATTGTGATTGATTCTTATTGCCCTTTGGTTTTATGCAGGATTTTGGTATTAAGTATAACATGGAAAATGGTGGGCCTGCACCCGAGGGAATTACTGATAAGATATATAAAAATACAACTACAATTACAGAGTACTTGATTGCTGAAGATCTGCCAGATGTATTACTTGCAACCTGTTAAAAAATATTTTTTTTTTTTCGCAATTCTTGTTAATTAAGGTTACTAGGTGCTTTATGTACCTAAACATTGTTCTTAACTCTCCATTTGTTTTCTCAGGTGGATATCTCCGCATTAGGTGTTACAAACTTTACAGGCCCTGAAGGACCATTTGATGTTGAGGTGTTTGACTCAGCAACCGATTATGTAAAATTGATGAAGTACGCTATAATTTTGACTAGATTAATGTTATATCGTATAGAAAGGACATTTATGAAAGTATATTTCCTTGTTCTTTTTTTTATGACCTGCAAACTAGTTAATTAAAAGAAAAAAAAAAAATGCTTGCAAATTGGTCATGCTGCAAGATATTCTTGTAAAAAAATTTCTTGCTCTTTACATTTTTGAGTATGCAGCTGCATTGGAATTACTTATGATCTAGTTCTTGCAATTAATAATTTTGATGTTCATAACATACTAAAAATATGAATACCTTCATTGTGCCTCTGCTGATTCAGTCCTTCAATGAAATTGTGCAGGTCAATTTTTGATTTTGAATCTATCAGGAAACTGTTGACATCTCCTAAATTCTCATTCTGGTATATTTTGTGGATGTTGTTCTGATAAGCTGTGATATGAAATATTCTTGGCTCTTTTCTTCATCCCAAAATTTGCTAACTTTCTGTGATATTGTTGAAGTTATGATGCACTACATGGAGTTGCTGGAGCATATGCAAAGCGTATTTTTGTGGATGAACTTGGGGCACAAGAAAACTCTTTACTTAACTGTGTACCAAAGGTCCTATTTTGTTGTTGGTTGATTCCAGGTTCAGCTTTGAGTTATTCTGAATGATATGGTTATGATATACTTCTAATTTGTAAATTACTTTTATTGGATACAGGAAGACTTTGGAGGAGGACATCCAGATCCCAATTTGACTTATGCAAAAGAATTGGTTGCTCGGATGGGATTGGGCAATTCAGAAACACAAGGTGAGCCACCAGAGTTTGGTGCTGCTGCCGATGGTGATGCAGATCGCAACATGATACTTGGTAAAAGGTATTGACACCTAAATTAATGACAACTTAATGATAAATTTGAATATAATCTAACTGTTAATTTGTAATTTGTCCGTATACCTTGTTTCTTTTAGGTTTTTTGTCACTCCTTCAGATTCTGTGGCCATTATTGCTGCAAATGCTGTTGAAGCTATACCATACTTTTCTGCTGGCTTAAAGGGAGTTGCCAGGTTTTCATCCCCTCTGCATGAAAAACCCAAATTTCTTGATCGACCATTGGCTGTCAAGTTATTCCCTTGTCATGCTACCAATATATAATCAAGTTTGATTTGTAAATATTTTTGTAGGAGCATGCCAACCTCTGCTGCCCTGGATGTTGTGGCCAAGCATCTGAATCTGAAATTTTTTGAGGTATATTGTTTTTCGAATTATGAAGTTTGAGAAAAGGCATATAAAAATATTTAATTTAATTTCTCATTCGAATCCAGGTTCCGACAGGTTGGAAGTTCTTTGGTAATTTAATGGATGCTGGTTTATGTTCAATCTGTGGTGAAGAAAGTTTTGGAACTGGTATGTGTTGGCTATTTTGTGTTGAAAAAGCAAACTGCAAATGTTATGATAATGATAATCAACCGTCTAAGCTTTTATGTCTTGTGATTATTTCTTGTGTACTTGGATAGGTTCGGACCATATTCGTGAGAAAGATGGAATCTGGGCAGTTTTGGCCTGGCTTTCCATACTTGCATATAAAAATAAAGATAAACTCCAGGACAAGCTTGTAACAGTTGAAGACATAGTTCGCAACCATTGGGCTACTTATGGGCGTCACTATTATACTCGATATGACTATGAAGTATGTTCATTTTCTGTACTACGTTGATATATTTTACTTCACAAATCAGTTAACCTGTTCAATTTTGTTTCTTAAAGAATGTAGATGCAGGTGCAGCAAAGGAGCTGATGGCATATTTGGTCAAACTGCAGTCCTCCCTCCCAGAAGTCAATAAGTATGTTACTTTTACTACCCCAGCATTATTTTCATGGAAACTGCTTAAAATATATTTCCCGTGCTAACATTGTGGTTTCAGACTTATCAGCATAATCTAATAAATTGTATTTGCGTTTTGTTAGGATTGTTAAGGGAGTAAGATCGGATGTTTCTAACGTTGTCAATGCTGATGAATTTGAATACAAAGATCCTGTGGATGGTTCCATTTCGTCACATCAGGGAATCCGGTATTTGTTTGAGGATGGATCAAGATTGGTAAGTTTACTTGGATTTCTTTTTCCTCCCTTTTTTTTTTTTTTTGTGGGTCTGGGTGCAACTTGGTAGACACTCTTACTAGCTATATGAAAAATGTAAAGTGTTAGGAAAATAACTAAATAAGGACATTTAGATCGAAAGTTCTTTTTTAGTTCGTCTATCGCCAGTGCTGGAAATCCAAGATCAACGTGGTTTTCTTTCCCGTAGGATAATTTTAACGTTGACAATTTGACACTTCCCGTCAATTTGTTTTGATATCTAAAGCTTTCTTTTTAAAGGTAGACTACTAGAATGATATTGGAAAATTCATGTTGCTGATATCTAAAAAAGATACGAACAACAAATAAGATTCCTCAAAATTTTAGAATTTGACAAAACTAACTAGGTATTATTCAAAAAGGGTTTTGATGCCGACTTCTTAAAAATATGATTAGAAAAAGAAATTTTTATTTTTAAAATTTGGTGAATTTAAGTAAGTGAATTTATTTAAAAAGTCTTGGGAGCCAGCCGATTTTAGCAATTTTGGCCAGCACAAACACCAAATTGTTTTCAACAAATAAATTTTACTGATTTATGAGAGCAAATTCTGGTAAATATTGGTACAAGCTGTGTTGACTAATGTGCAAATTCTAGTAAATATAGGTGGTGCAAACTATGTGCTTTATGTGGGCAAACTCCTGGAAATATGAGTACAAATTATTGCTGGTCCAAAATGATAATATTTGCTTGTTATGTCGTATTGCCGGAATTTATTGTGATCTTTTTTAATGGCCAAAATTTAAATAAAAATAAAAGAAGAGGTGAATTTTGTTTCAGTTTTTTGTCCGAACTTCTGATTACTATTTTAGTAGTTTATCTATTTTTTAAAAAAATTTATATTTATGTTGATACTGCTGTCCTAGATTTTCCGTCTCTCGGGAACTGGATCAGAAGGTGCAACTATTCGACTATACATTGAGCAGTACGAGAAGGATCCATCAAAAACTGGGAGACTTTCCCATGAAGCCCTTGCTCCTCTTGTAAGATCCTTTACATAATAATCAACTGCGTATATGCATTTCATTGCTAAACCTGAAATCGTATGGCTGGCGGACTGAAATTAATCGTCAATTATTATTGTTATAACAGGTGGACGTTGCATTGAAACTTTCGAAGATGCAGGAATACACCGGTCGATCTGCTCCAACAGTCATTACCTAAGTGAATATCGGTTTTAATCCAAGGCTTGCGCAAGTCGTTTCTTGTCTATCTTCATTTTAATCTTCTGAGTGCCCAACCTTTGCTGTTTGGGTGTTTGCCGTCCCCGGCGCTTGAGTGGAACATAAATTACTGCAACTAAGTTTTGATGTGCTCAATAATTTAAAACTGCCGTGTATGTGTTGATTATACACGTTTTGCGATTTCTTTTTACAATAATGCTCTGCATTCAAGTAATTTCTCTAATCAAGGCCAACCATGTTATTATAATATTATCTCTCGCGCAGCGCCACCTTTTCTTTCATGCTTTTTCATAAACCTTTTCTTTCATGCTTTCATAACAGATTTTTAACGTAAATTTTTTTTAACCGTAAAGTTTCATTCTTCGTTCTTTTTTAACGTAAAGCTTCTTTGTTCTTTTTCGATTTCGCTGATTTTTCTTCAGATTTTCGTTAATTTTCATTGTGTTTTTTCTTTGATTTTTTCTCTTTTTTTTTTTTTCAAATTTCAATCTACATTTGAATAGTATATTATTCTTCTGAATCGAATAGTGTATTATCAAAACAATGAATGATTCAAGTTCAAATCTGTTGAATGAGAGCGATTTGGATTATTCTTCTAAATCGAATCAAGTGGATAAGGTTTACACCGGTCTTTATTTTATCTAGTTTCATTCTTCAACATTTTGAATTGAATGGAATGGAATGGAATTGAATAAAATAATAAAACTAGTGTTTAATTTTCAGTTCATTTGGTATTATACAAGGTTTTATTTTGATAATATTTTTAGTTCATTCTAAAATGCAAGAGTTTCTGAATTTGAATTTATATAATGGACATTTTTCGATTCATTTGTTATTACACAATTATCATGTTATGATATTATTTCGGTTCATTCTTTAACAATTTTGAATTGAATAGAATGGAATGTAATTGAATAAAGTGATAATGAATAATTTCGTTTTTCTTTGCTAAAATTAGTGTTGTTTATGAATTTGAATTTGGATAGAATACAGGAGTTTCTGAATTTATAGAATGCATATATTTTGGTTCATTGGTTATTACACAATAGTCTTGTTATGATAATATTTTAGTTTATTTTACAGTCTAGGTGTGTTGTCGATGAACAATTTGTTTTAAAGGTTGGGATGACTTTCAAGACACTCGAAGAAGTTAGAAAGTTCTACAAATATTATTCCAAACTTGCTAGTTTTTCTACCAAAATAAGGAACACCACTCGGAAGGAAGATGAAATGGAATAAACTGTCCAGCTAGGATTTATGTACATATATTGACGGACGTTGGTCTTTGGATTATTTCTAAAGTTGTTCTGAATCATTCACATCCTTGTTGTCCTGATCGTGCAGATATGCTTAAACAACACAGGGAGCTAAGCATGTTTGTGCGTCGTACCATTGAAAATAACGAGGAAGCCCTAATCAGACTGAGTAAAACATATAAGTCATTTGTAGCAGCAGGAGGTAGTCATCATGAACTAAATTTTATTGAAAAAGATGTGAGGAATTACATTACAAGGGAAGTGCGGAATATTTTCGAACAAGATGATACCAAAGAATTTAGGAAGCACTTATTAAGAATGAAAGAGAAGAATCAAATTTTTCTTGAGCTTAACCTAGAAATTGATCACTTTATCAAAAATGTATTTTGGGCTGATGCAAGAAGTAGGGCTGCGTATGAGTCTTTTGGAGATATTTCATTTGGTACGACTTACAACACACACAGGTATTCGGTTTATTGTGATATAATATTCGGTTCATAGGCATAATAAGTTTCGGTTCATAACTGTTGGTGTCCATTTGCAGGTACAATATGGTTTTTGATTCTTTTGTGGATGTGAATCACCACGGTCAGTCGACACTTCTCGAATGTACTTTGATGAAAAATGAGGATATTCATCCATTCAAATGGTTATTCGAATATTGGCTTCGTTGCATGAGAGGAAAGGCACCAAAATGAATTGTTACCGATCAATGCGCATCGATGCAAAGGACTATTAAGAGCTGTATGCTAACAACAATTCATCGGTAGTGCATTTGGCATATCATGAAGAAAATCTCAAGTATATTAAATGAAGCGACATGAAGAAATCAAACAAGAGATGAGTCATTGTTTGGAACTTGTTTACAAAAGATGCATTTGATAGAAATTGGAGTAATCTTCTCAAGAAGTATGGTGTTGGAGGCAATAAGTGGCTTTCAGGTAACTGAGGTTTCATTCGAATTAATTAATGTTATTTTTCGGTGAAAACGGGTATAAGTTTCGGTTCATTTGCAGAGCTATTTGAAGATCGTCATTTATGAATTTCAGTTTATCTTGATCACCACACTTTTGGGTTGGGATGAGAAGCACACAAAGGAGTAAGAGCATGCATGATTTTTTTAACAAATTTATTACATGTAATAGCTCCTTGATTCAATTTGTAAAGCAATATGATAATTGCCTAGGAAGCAGAGAGCAAAGAGAGAGAGAATTTGATGCTGCAGATTTTCATACTGTCATACCATGTGCAACAAAATCATCAATATAGGCTCAATTTCAGCATGTGTATACTCATGAGAAGTTCAAGAAAGTTCAAACACAATTTAGAGAAAATGTGAATTGCATCACAAGATCAACGCAGTCAGTTCTAGGTTATACGGTATATGAAGTTGTAGAACAGGTTTCTAACTTAACATTTAACAAGTTTGTTGTTACATATGATGCGATATCATACGAAGTAAAATGTCAGTGCTTATTGTTTGAGTCAAAGGATATATTGTGCCATCATTCTTTGAGTGTCTTAAGCTTTGAGCAAGTAGATAAAGTGGCACTGAGATATATATTGGAACGCTGGAGTAAGAACGTAAAAAGGAGACACACATATCAAGAGCAACCAAGAAAAGCCTTTATTGGAGCCAAAAAATAAGAGATTTGATGATTTAGTGTTTCACTTGCACAATATTTGTGAATTTGCATCAGAATTCGTGGAGTTGATTGAAATTTTACACCAGACTTTTGATAATGTCATGGCTGAGATGCAAGAATATCAAGTGAAAAGTAAAAGCAAATGTTCGTTATCTCACGAAGATGCTACGTTGAATGATGTTAACGACCTTCAAAGTCCCCCACGTGTTAGAACAAGAGAACGTCCTAAGAATAGACTGGGATAAAATATGGAAAAAAAGATCGCAAATGCAACAAAGAAAAAAAAAAAGCCAGCTCTAAGCGAGTTTACATTGATTTGCTTTTGATTAGGAAAAAATGCGTTTGTGCATTTTGCTAATATATAATTTATTTCTTTTTGCAGTTGAACCTTTTAGATGGTGGATCAATGATTCAGTCAAGCTCCAACCTTTATCATGCACAGAATATGAATTATCTCAGAGAGGATTATAGAAATGGTATTTATTAAAATAAATTGTGCTAATATAATGTTTTTCCCTTTGATGGAAATGAGGGTTAATTTCTTGTGTTATTTTTTATTGAATAGCTACATTTTGTTTTTTCAAACTAGTTGCTGTAATTGTGTTATGGTAAATAGTTTTAGGTATTTAATAGAATACATTTCGATTCATGTATGACTAAATTTCGGTTCATTTGAGTTTTAGTCATATAACGAGGGTTAATTTTTTATTTATGTTATGTTTTATTGAATAGTCACTTTTTGGTTTTTCAAATTAGCTTCTGCAATTGTATTTGCGGCAAATAGTGTAGGTGTTTCTGCAATTGAATAGTCATACAATGAGGTTCATTTTTCGGTTCATTTTGTGTATAAATTTTGATTCATTTGTGTTTTTGCCGCTCTTGAGGTTTAATAAATACATTCAACATATTCGGTGTGAATTTAGGTTCATTCAAATTAATGTGATTTTAATATAGTCTATAACGCACTAACTTTTAGTACCTCATGATCATACTAAAAGTTTGAGCACTATTCACCTCTACACCTTTTTATTATATACTATCTTTATTTAATATTGAGCCTTCGTGAATACGAACCGAAACTTTAGTTAATAAAACGAAAAGAGACTTTATCTTAAATCACTTAATCACAAAAGTATATATATTCACATAGCTTTATATACATAGACTTATTCAAAAAATCTCAATTACAAGTCCTACACCTCTAAAAAAATAAAATAATAAACGAGGGAAAAATAAATTCTAATAACTCAACTCGTGAAAATAATCTTCTATACTCCTGTATCTCCACACTAAACTTTCGTACCTGTAACTGAAAGAAGTGAAAATAAGGGATAAGAACTGGGAAGTTACATCACCGTCAACTTTTAGCAAACAAAAGTGACACCAACACGTAGAGGAGGAAGATACAAACACTTTTATTAGATTAGATTTTTTGTTAGAGTTACGGATTACAAAAAATTGAAGCCAAAATTTCAATAGGAGTTACGACTTTCTTTCAAGCAAGCTTCGGACTCTCTCTTCCTTATTTCCTTTCTTCTTTTTCGGTGGTCAGACATTTCCAACAAATAAATCAAACAAAATTTAAAAAAAGATTTTTAAAAATATACATTAACATTTATAACGAGTGAAAGAAGTGTCTACCTCTTTACAATTTCTTACAAATTAGTATTAATTACAGATTGAACCTATTTACTTTCTATATTCTCATATGAGAATTTACAAAAAGGACTTGAGAGGGTAGCGGATGGGTTTGGAATTCTTATGGCTCCAAATGCCTCAATGACTTTATCTCTCAATTTATTTACCTTGTCCAAGAGAATGGTTGGACCATATTCTTGTCTAAAAGCATCTATTTCTTACAATTCAATTGAAAGAAATTACTTAATTTGAACCCAGATAAAATAAAAAATGAATTAAAATTTATTAATTTAGAAATTACTTACCTGTTTTCAAGTTTTTATATTTGTATTTTTTATTTTTGATCTTTTCGAGATCAATTGTTTCTAGCAATTTCATGACATATATTCCACAATTATAACTAAGAAAGAAATAAGAAAGTAAAATATAATTAATAGGAAAGACACAAAAAAGCACAGTAAAACATAGTAATAACAGTACTATAGCAAAGAAATATTTATACGATGTTCATTGACCATTGATCGTAATATATGGTGCTTCAACGCCTTCTTCATTGTCCAACAAAGATTTTTTCTCAATATAGACCCTCATCTGGGATACTATTAAGCCCTGAAAAGGATACAAAAAGTACACTTCAATTCAGTAATAATTGAATGAAATCAACCCCACAAACAATGCTCAATCAGGCAGAAGAGTGATTGATAATGGTTAGAAATAAGAGATAACTTACAACAAAAATATGTATTACGTAAATAACTTACAACAAATTTATTCAAAACTATTCTTTCTTCAGGTATATCTTTTTTCTTGATGGGGTCAAGCACATGGAAGACCTTCTTCTTAACATCACCAATCCACAACCACCAATGGTCTTCATGGCAAACTGGTGCAAACAGCTGAAGTTTAGAAAAAAGATAGAATATTTCAGTCTAAATAATAACAAACGATATAATTATTAAAGAAGTTTTAGAAATCACAACTTACAAGTGGATGCGATGCCATTTTTTTTTTGTCAAGAAAAAGCAGGTAGTCCTTAAATTCACTGATCCGGTAGGCCGTCTTAGTGTTTGGATCAATGTATTCATGGTTGTACTTCCCCAACATTAAATTCTGTAAAATGAACCGAAATAAACTAATAAATAAACTAAATTACTTAAAGAATAATAAATTTTGTCAATATTTATCAGCAGCATTAAGTCAACCTCAATTTAATGACAAATGAACCGAAATTTGTTCAAATTTGAACAAGCAATCATAAAGATTCAATCATCAATAAAAACACATCAAATTCATTTTTGGATTCAAATGAACCTGAATTAAACAAAAAAAATGAACTGAAATTAGTTCAGATTTGAACAAGCAATCATAAAGACTCCATCATCAACAAAAACACATCAAATTCATTTCTGAATTCAAATAAGCCTCAATAAATTAAGAAATCAACCAAAATTACTTAAGAAATAAAAAATTTGGCTTACCACAATCTGTCGACACGTAGTATATTTCTTCATCAAATCTGCGACATTTTCTGTTGTTGAGAACCATACACATTGCAGAGGCCACCTATAGGACGAAATTTTTTTTAGATATATTGGAATTAAACTGTTTAGAAAAATTATTAATGTTAATATAATACCTGAAGATTTTACCGTATTTTCTACGTTTTGTTTGGATTTTAGAGACAAAAAGTGGCATCTACCCCCTCTAAATGAGCTTTATGGTCCAATATGAATACAATTTCAAACTCATTAGTTGCCCCTTCTTTGTTAACCTTTATTTGCGTCATCCACTGATAACATTTCTCTCTCAGCTCTTCTGTTATTTCTTTTTCTTTCACCGGAGTCTTGTACCCTTCAGGGGTGCTCAAACTCGGCTTTGCACTGGTTTTCTCAGCATATTGCAATGTTGCTATCACCCCAATATCCATCACCGCCTCTACCAATTTTTCAGGTTGTGTTACTATGAGAGGTCGGTGGACTTATGTCAAAGCTGAATGAAGGTACATCATCTTTTCAATGCTGAGGACGGGGAGAACTGCAAGATGACAGAGAAAAGTTTTTGAAATAATTAAAAAACATTATGATATAGTATTAAAACTAATAAAAAATATTTTAAGTAAAACTTACACATTAAGAGGAGCTTCTTGCTTCAATTGCCTTGCCGAAGTTTCTTCGGGGCTTGCTGTTGGAGTTTTGGAGGGCAACTGGATTACACAGAAAATTGTTTAATAATGAACCGAAATTATTATTATATAGCATCAAAACTAATAAAAAATATTTTAAGTAAAACTTACACATTAAGATGAACTTCTTGCTCTGATTCCCTTTCCAAAATTTCTACCGGGGCTTGCTGCTGAGTTTGGGACTGATAGCTGGATTACATACTAATGTGTTTAATAATGAACCAAAAATATTATTATATAGCATCAAAACTAATAAAAAGTATTTTAATTAGAACTTACTCATTAACAGAAGCTTCTTCTGTTTGAGTTTTCGAAGGAACAAAAGTAAAGGTTTTTTGTTGTTTTAGCTCTTCCACAAGACAACTTAAAATAGCAATTGCAATAGAAACTCTAATGAAAGTAAACAAGAAAGGAGTTAATGTTAAATTATTAGAATTGAAAAGTAAATTGGAAATCTGCACTAAGTAAATCTTCACATTGATTAGAATAGAAAAGTAAATTGCAAAACTCACATATCCAGAGGTTGAGACTGACTTTCTTCTCAAACCAAAGGATTTGTTCTTGAGGGTCAGGTGTTGGGCTACTGATAAATAAACAAAAATTCTGTATCAATAATTAAACAAAAATTATTGCCTAAATTTAAAAGACTAACCTAAGTATTTCAACTTACATAGTTAGAGGTTGTAAACTCTGTTTTTTCTTTTTTTCATGCCATTTTTTTCTTCTAAAAAATGTAACTGGAAATCAGGGGTATTTTTTCTAATAAAAAAGATACGAAATTAAAATCATCAACCAAGATATTCTAATTAAAATAAGAAGAAATGAATGTTAAGAGAAATTACTTGGTATTGCTTGGTGCGTTTACAGATCGTGCCAAGCTCGTCTGTGTTTGAAACACAGGTTCATTTTTGCTGCTCAAATTTACAGTTGGCAGTCTAAGAAAAAAAAAATTATTCAGTAAAACCAAAGAAATTATATAAGGTTTTAGGAAAACTTAGCAGAAAGAAAAAGAAATTTATATAAGAAACTTAATCTTACGTCCACGATAAATCATATCACGCGTCCGTCGAGTCACGGTCATCCGGAGCAACATTTGTTTTTGTAGCACAGTCTTTTTTTCTCTTAATTCTTTTTATTTTCTGTTTTTACTATGCGTCTCCTCTACTTCTTCACTTCTGATAATTCATACAAAAAGTTTTTTTAAAATCAGGATGAACCTTAATTCAAAAATAAATAAACCAAAATTTTTAAATGATTTGAACATACAATCCATGTTCGAAAATAAGCAAAGAAACAAGCAGCCAAATTAGTTAATTTCCAAATGAACCAAAATTATTTCAAATTTGAACAAGCAGCCAAATAGACTCATCATAAAGAAAAACGCATCGAATGTATACAGCTGATAAATATCAGAGCTATAACTAATTTAACAAGCGCACATGAATAAATTCAGCAAATCCAAGTGAAACTAAACCAAATGAACCTCAATTAAACTTAGAAATGAACTGAAATTATCAATACTTATCAACATCATCAAGTGAACCTCAATTAATTCACAAATAAACTGAAATTATTTCAAATTTGAATAAACAGTCAAAAAGACTCGGTCAATAAAAACATAATATATATTTATAACAACAAAATAATCATTTTTGAATCTTACTCATCTTCGGATTCAGTTTTGCTTTCCGAATCCGTCTGAACAATCTTCCTTTTTTTGCTTTGTTTTTTTGCCACTCTTGGTGGTTGTTTTCTTTTCTTTGGTTGTGTTTTCTCCATTTCTTCCTCTCTGCAATACATACAAAAAATTTTGTTAAAATAACAATATAAAACTTTAAATAAATAGATAGTTTTCAATAAGTGATAGTGAGAAATATACTCAAATTCCAAAAAAAAAATTTCTTCCGAAGACGAATGCAGGATGACAAGTTTCTTTTTTCTTTCTTCTTCTTTTCCTTCTTTTCTTTTATCTCTCTCCCCCTCAATTCTATTCATTTCAGAATTTCCTAAAACAGAAACTTCTTTAGTTATCACAATAATTTAAAAGCACCTGAACCAAAATTTTAAGGGAAATAATTTTTTTATTTACCATTTTATTATTTGTCTCAAAGGCAATTCGGTCAACCAGTCTCCTCCATGTCCAGTACTCCACCCAAGGTGGCCCGAGAGCATCATCTGCTTCTGGATCAGGAAACTTCGTTTCATGGAAATATATTATCATTAAGAGAAGGACGCAGCCATCAACTGAAAGTTTGTATCCTATTCTCTGGACTTTGTTCCCCTTTATCCGAAAGCTCACCACATGAGACGCCCAATTCCATTGTCGGACCATCTTTATAAGAAGGAGAGGTGGCTTATGGACCGGGGAATGTGTGCTTATTGTTGTCGGCAACAAGAAGCATTTCTGGACAAAGAAGATGAAGTAATGAAGTTCGTCTTGAATTTCAGCAAGTTCCCCTCCCCTTCAACACATATCCATCACAGATTTTATCAAAGATGCCAAAGTAGCACCTTTGAAGCTGTCGATAATCTCCTTCTGCTGCTCATTCAATTTGCTATACACAACTTTTTCAGAAAAATTATCCCCTACAATATTTTAATATAAACGAATCAATTCCGATTTGAACATGTAGTCAAAAATCATCAACAAGAACACATTGATTTTATTTTCTGTATCCAAATGAATCTCAAATATACTAAGGAATGGACCGAAATTACTTAAGAAATAAAAATTTTTGTCAATACTAAATGAATTATTTAAAATATTTTAATATAAACAAATTAATATAAAAATAACAAAAAGATAAAAAAAATACAAATGTAAAAGATAAAAAGTATAATACCGCCTGAATTTAGGCCCAGTGCATCTCCTATCTTGGCAAAGGTTATGTAGATTTTGCTATAGCGAGTATCCAAGAATCCATGATAGAGATCAAAGTAAAGAATCAATTCACTCAAGAGCTTGTGCGAGACATTCAATTATGGGATGTCTCGGTGCACTGAATCCTATTTCTTCAACTATAACTTTCTTTTGTTCACTCAATTCGGCGAACATCCTAGCTATAGATTTCGTTGAGTATCTCAAATCGTGATTGTTTTGCAAGGATTTGAAACATTATGTTATGATATATTTATAATACAAAAATAGAGTTGATTTAATGTGTATATGCTTACATTGTAATGCGGCTTCTCTTTTTTTGAGATGGTCATCTTTTTCATTTTTGCTCTAAGGAATAAAAAATTTTGTCAATACTTAACAGCAGCCTAAACCTCAGTTAATTCACAAATGAACCAAATTTGGTTTAGATTTGAACAAAAACTAACTAAACAACCCCACATGAACAAGTTCAGCAAATTCAAGCGAAACCAAACTAAATGAACGTAAATTAAACTAAGAAATGAACCTAAATTTCTTAAAGGATAACAAATTTGGTTAATACTTAACAGTAGCATCAAGTGAACCTCATTCAATTCATAAATAAACCGAAATCGCTTCAAATTTGAACAAAAACTAACTAAATAACCCCACATGAACAAGTTCAACAAATTCAAGTGAAACCAAACCAAATGAACGCAAATTAAACTAAAAAATGAACCTAAATTTCTTAAGGAATAACAAATTTGGTCAATACTTAACAATAGCATCAAGTGAATCTCATTCAATTCACAAATGAACCGAAATTGCTTCAGATTTAAACAAAAAATCATAAACATTCAATCAGCAAGAAAAACACATTCAATTCATTTCTGCATGCAAATGAACTCAATTAAAGTAAAAAAATGAACCAAATTATTTATCAAAACTAATAAACTAACACAATTTCATTTGATGCCCTAGTTACGGAGAAAAACAAAAAAAAATGGAATCAGAGAGAAACAAAAAAAATGAAATCAGAAAAACTCGATCTACTAAATGAACAAACTCGATCCACTAAACCTTAAATCAAACTAGTAGAAATACAAGATTTGTAAGATATTAACTAAACATAATAACAATAGTTTTCTCAGTACTTTGCGAAATCTTTGTTCTTATTTTTGTGTATTTTTTGTTGCTAAATTCAAACACACCACCAGATTCTGCAATAGTTTTCACAGAGAAGTACAAAGAGAAATGATAACGTTTCAGATTTCCGGCGGCGCGTGTAACCACTTCTTTAATAAGAGTGAGTTTTTTTTGTGTTGGACCTACTTGGTTGAACTTAGATACAATAAAGTTTGGATGTATAACCCAACTGTTCTTTTTAACTCTGATATGCAATGCGAATTAAGAATCTTATTAAATAACCAAATTAGAAGAGAAATTTTTAAAGAGTAAATTAAGAATATGCCAACGAGCGTGTAGTTCATCGACAAGTATTATCCTATTAAATACTCGCTTTGATTCATAATATTTATCGTTTTAATTTATGTTCACAAACAGTTAGGTATAAAGAGTATTACAGTTGTTGGACAAAAAATAGTCAGTCCATGTCAAACATAGTGCTGAACCTAACCATTTGTCCTAATTATTGATAACTGTGATAAATATAGACAAGGACAAGTGCTACATAACTCCATTTATTCCACATGAAAACCAAAAGTCCATAATATACGTACACAGATGTAAAAATGGTGCTGTGGAGAGGTATAAAGAGGGTGCAACATCTAATCCAAAAATAGGAATATGGATACATCAATGTTGGTGTGAAGTTGCAATAGAGAGATCTTGGAGCTGCTGGGGATCGACCTCAGATGGTGACCTTGTGAGGGCACACTGTGCAGTTGTTGTCTTTGGGAATGCAATCACATCCCTTATGGAGTTAGCCCCGGCCAACAACATTACCATTCTGTCCAACCCATAAGCTATGCCCCCTACACACATACACATGCATATATAAGTCAGTACCCATAAAATAACAATCACACATTAAATTACCAAACAAAAATCCTATCATTATCTAAAATGGTGACATCCTAGTGGAATAAAGCTTTATTGTTGTTGTTCTTGTTTAAAATGGTAACATACATATTCCTTAGTCCTCACAAGTTTCTTCATGAACCACTTTAGGCATGCTTTAACAAACGCAACAAAAATATGCTAAATAGAGTTTCTATCTTTAATTGCTTGTAACTCTGTACATGTTTCTAGGATGCACAAAGCTGCGTACCATGTGGTGGAGCCCCCATGTCAAGCGCTTCAAGAAGATAACCAAACTTCGATTCAGCCTGAAAGAAAGTATAATGTGTAATTCAGGTCAGTTTAAGTCTCAAAATATCTTCAAAGGTAAACAGCATTTAGGTCCAATTGCAGACCTGAAAATTTGTTATTATCAAGTCTGTTAGATAAGGATCATCCAAATAAAAACAAAAATAAAAAAAAAAGGCTTAAATACGTTTTTGGTCTCTATCAAAAATAGTATTTGCAAATCATGTGTACAGCTCTATTCTTGGCAACAATGCAAGTCCATGTAGAAGGTTTCGAACTGAATTTGAGCACATCAAAACATGAACCAACCTTATGATTTACGAATTCCCCTTGTTTCTGTCAATAACATAATAGCCCCAAAAATTGGCATGCATGTCATGTCAGTGTGTTCCAATTGCATTCTAGAGAGAGAAAAAGATCTTTTAAGAAAAAAATAAAAAAATCTGCCCATTCCCCATTTCCACTGAAAATATGGGAGTGCATGTGACTTGCACTTGAGCTTGCTGTACCCAATTCCCCCTGCCCGTGTCAATGAGGATTACCACCTTCCTCGCTTCCTGCATTAACAAAACCCACCACCTTGAAAGACTTGTGGTCGTGAGAGTGAGCATGCTCTTATGGGACAGCAGCAAGGAACACATCACTAGCATCAAGTGACCCTCGTGTGGCCCTCCTTGCTCTTCATCAATTCCCTCTTCATCAGGCCCTTCAACCAGCAACAAGTGGTAGTGGCTCAAACATCTCCCACTCTGATGGCAATTGTAAGGGACCACAGAGAAATATAGGAAAAAATGTGTGTATTATTAACATCTATAGCTGGATCTAAGCTACAAGTGGAGAAAACTCAGAATTAGGCGACAGAGGGAAGACTGACTTCTATCTCCCAGGCCAATTTCCCAAAAAATGACCTATTTATAATCCCAATCCTTATTTTATTTATACCTTTTCCTATTGACATTCACTCGCATACTTCGTACTCTCTCTGTGCCATATCTCCTCCTCTACTCCCACGCTCTGCTAAACTGGCCCCACCTACCTCTACTTGTACTACGCCTGAATTAATGCCTAAACTGTCCCTGTAATTCTTACGCTTGAATACTCACAGCCCATGGGAAAATTTCTCTCCAACTCTTACACTCCTACTCTAAATTCACTCTCAACTCTCTTTTTCATTCTTCTGCTGTAAATAAAGGGCAGAGATTCTACTTTACCACCCTCAGTCTTCTCTTCATTTGGGTACTTAACAATAACCCTAACCAATCTAACCATTTGCTTCAAGGAAGTGGTGCCAAACCTGGTGGTCTAACAATAATATGGTAGATGGTGAAACCAGGAAAAATGGCCATACAATTGGAGGGGAAAAAGACAATACGAAAACTGTACATAATTCCACTCCATGTTTGAAAATATTTCAGTGAATAAACAAGATTGGAAGTAAAAGTAAGATTTAATAAGCATAAGAATGAAATCCTAATTAAACTTCAGACAAATGGTCAACTAACCTGCTCAATTGAGATTCCAACAATCTCCAAAACCTTTTGTTGTATATCACGCTTATAAATTCTTAGACTTCCACCGCCAATCTGGCAGAAAATAGGATCAAATTAATCATCGTTCATGCTAGCAGCATAAAAAGTATAGAAAGTAGCCAAGAAATAAATCTTAATTACCTCCACCCCATTGTAAACCATGTCATAAGCCAATGCACGAGCAGATGCAAGGTCATTCATGTCTTCAGGATTTGGTGCAGTGAAAGGGTGATGCAAAGCCTGTACTTGAATATAATTTAGAGAATAATATTAGAATAACCATAGATATATATCCAATAACCAAATTGAAAAATCTCAATCTAAGAGATGAATTGAGTACATTATGCTATAAATCGACGGAAATAAAAGATTTTTTTTATTTTTCTAGTGCTTTTATTTTTACTGCTAGAAATTTGCCAAACACGCTAAAAATTAAAAAAAAAAATCTTTTTTCAATGGAAAAGATCTTTTTCTATCGACTTAATGGCGCTCAAACAAGCACTTACTGCAACAATAAAGAATAATCATAAAAGTCCATAACTAAACATGCTGTTATGTTGAGAAATAAATTGACGAATGTTACTAAAATTTGAACAGACCTCAAGCCGCTGCTCTGTATCATTCCACTCAAACATTGGAAAATCAGTAATCCACAAAATTGAATGCCTGCCCTAAAACCCAGATAATGAAAGAAAATCAAAGAGAAAATAGTAAGGAAGAAAGATAAAGTACATTTTCTTTTTCTCTTAAGTGTCGGATCAGTAACTTACATGGTCAATCAAGCCAAGGTCATTGGCAACATAAAGTCTAAGACGGTCTAGAGTTCTATTAACAGACGCATGATGACCCACTGCAAATAAGATCAGATCACCGGGTGCAGCAGAGCATTGTTTTAACAAATTCTCTCTAGTTGTAGCATCCATACTCGATATCAAAGCAGCAATTCCGTCAATCTCCCCTAAAATCAAAGGTCAACAGAATAAATCATAGAATAAAATATGCCTTTTGATGTCATTAAATAAATATAGAATGTCCATCGTTTACCATTATCCAAAACCTTAAGGAAAGGTAAACCCTTAGCACCAGCTCTCAGCGCTTCATTAAAAATATCACCTTTCTTGAGAGCTGAATTTGAGTATCTTTTTGCACCAGAAGGTATACACAACACTTTAATAATTCCCCCACTTCCCAAAGAATCAGAGAAAACTCTGAAGGATGACCCTAAGAAAAGGTCAGATAACTGCAGCCCAATTAAAAATCAAACTTCAGCAAGATGAAGTGAGAAGCAAGTACATGTAAATTACCACAGAACAAAAAAAAATTATTTTCAAAAAGGAACAGAAGCAAGCTATACCAAACCAAATAGTTTATGAACAGAATAGTGGATCATCTTTAAATGTGAGATGCTAGAAAACATGATACTACTGAGGAAGAAAAAGCAAGATCATTACATCCTTTAACTCGAGATCAAATCTGGTATCCGGCCTGTCTGAGCCATATCTGCTCATTGCTTCAGCATATGTAAGCCTGGGAAAAGGGTTTGGTAATTCCACCCCTTTAATATCAAGGAAAACCTGCAACAATAACTTCGTGTTTATCCCACGCAATGAACATGTATTGTTATCCAGGAGGAGAGCAATTTCAAAATAGACATAAATAATTGCCACTCAACAATCTGCAATACTGCCAACACTAGAGGTACTAAATCACCCACCAATCAGATAAATTATTCAACTTTAAGTAATGGAATTTTGCATCTGCATTTTCTGATTAATCCATTAAAAAATACATGTTTTCATTCTACCAAATGTAAGATAATTGACAAATGTGGTCATAACCCATAATAGACTAGATTACAGATGG
Source organism: Arachis ipaensis (assembly GCF_000816755.2). Lineage (NCBI taxonomy): Eukaryota > Viridiplantae > Streptophyta > Magnoliopsida > Fabales > Fabaceae > Arachis > Arachis ipaensis. Next base: position 118,332,384 of record NC_029789.2, on the reverse strand, counting down.
CATAAGCTAACCTTTCTGATCAATTCTTCATTTAGAGATAACATATCCTCTAAAGGAGTAAAAGCCATTTCCATATCTAGCTGGGTGAACTCAGGTTGTCTATCTGCTCTTAAATCTTCATCACGAAAACACCTGGCAAAATGGCAAAATGGTTATTTGAGTTGTTTCCGTGTGATCTCAAGGTCACGGGTTCAAGCCGCAGAAACAGTCGTCGATGTAATAATCAGGTTAGGCTGCGTAAATTACACCCTTTGAGTGCGGCCCTTCTCTGGACCCTGCATTAACGCGGGATGCTTGTGCACCGGGCTGCCCTTTTTTTTTATTTTAAAAAGACAGATATCCTATCTTCTTAGTCAATGACTAATCAGATCATAAACATTCTTTTATAGAAATGCAGAACATTTATTACAAATAAGAAGGGGAAAATAATACCAGGAGGTTATGATATCTTCACAGAAGAGATCAAACTAATCAAAACTCATAGGAACACATTTAAAATGAAGAATGCAGCAAGGCCAGCAAACACTTCGCATATCTTGAACACACAAATATGAATAGAGATTCAAACATTAAAAGAGAAGCTAACCTTGCTAACTGATAATATTTATCAAAACCTGCTACCATTAGCATTTGTTTAAATAACTGTGGACTTTGTGGCAAGGCGTAGAATGTTCCTGGCTTCATAGAATAAATCAACACTACTTTAATAAAAGAAGTTTCTTAGGCAAAATACAGAAAAAATATTTATAATGATTTTCCTCGTTTAGGATGTACCAAAGTGATGCTTTAAAAGTGTTCACATCAGATAAAAGATCAACAGTGTTGCTACCGAATCATATCCACAAGGCAAAAGTTCTATGCCAATTCCTTTGAGGTACACACAACCACTTTTCAATTTCTAGTAATAGATACCATAAGTAGGCAATTCAACATTTTTCTTCTAACTGAACAACTAAAGGAACAATGAATGAATATAGTTCTTCAAAAGCTAAAGCTAAACCTACCACATGTACTATCCATGAACAATATCTTTAAGGTCTCTTGATGTCTTTACTTTATTTATAATTGGAACACATTAAATAGAGGGGAAAAATAATAATCCAATATTTTAGAGAAATCTAGTGCAAGGTTGTCCTAACTTACAGGGAGGATCCCAATAGTATGATGTATAAATAAATGATAAGAGAAATATCTGAGAAATTCAAATTATAACCATATTCTCATGTTACTATCTTGACTGAAAAAGATTCTGAAAGAACAGTTGTAACACTGTCATGACATAAACATATTTAACTACCTGGGTTCTTGAAGGAACTAAATAATCCCGGGCACCTTCTGGCGTGGATTTAGACAGTATTGGAGTTTCAATCTACCTTATGACCAGAAAAGGGTAAAGATCAATACTGGGATACCAACCACCAAGTATCAACAACCAAAGTAAAGTAGCAATGGAAGGTGGAAACATTATAAATCGTTAAAGAGAGAAAATAGCCGAAATGATGAACTAACAATCAGAGAACAGTACCTCAACAAAACCATGGATGTCTTCTAGATATCTCCGAATGAGTTTAACAACTTTATGTCGCAGCAATATGTTGAAACTCATTTGTTGCCGCCGTAGATCAAGGCATCGATACCTTCCAACAAGTAATCATAACAATAGATCTCCCACAAAAGAATACATTATACAAGAAAACTAACTTCTGAACATGATAAACAAAGACCCAAAAAGAAAAGGAAGAAAAACTAGTACAGAGTGCTGTGTGTGACTTGCCCAAGGAGCAGAATATAGTCCATGTCCGCACCAGATTGACAAGTAAACTGGCGAGAGCTTTTGACATTTGTACAAGAAACCAACTAAAAACATATATAAGCCACTGGGAGCAATAATAAATGGGTACTACCTCAAACGGATTTCCTCTTTAAGAGAATCTTTTGCATCATCTGCTGTAGTAACTAAGAATGGCAACTTTGAATTTACAGCATTTAACACTAGAACACTAGTAGCAGCAACCTGCCACACACATAAACAACTAATTCACATTCAAACAAAACCGTAAATAAATAAAATATTCAAAAAAGAAACGATGGTCTGATCCTAGGCACTAATTGGTTCCTAAAATGCATACTTCTTTGCAGACTAACAAGCAAGAAACAATATGAAAAAATGACAATATCCACAACCCGATTATTATCAATCCAATAGAAAAACACTAAAACTATATACCTCAATGGAGCCTGTTTTCATATTCTTATTGATTGACTCGTTTGGCCTAGACCTGACAACACCGTCAATTGCAACCACATACTCGAGTCTCAAGTTATTGATAGCAGAATGCGCATCTGGAAATTCTTCTGGAAGGGTCGTAACCTAATTTTCAGTTTCAATAAGTAAAAACAAAGCAGAGACATAAAATGTTTTCATATTCTTCCCCAATAAAATAAGATCACAATTCACAACCATCAAGTTAGTTGCAAGAGTAGAGTATAGTAAGTACCTGAACAATACCAGTATGGTCCCTAAGATTGAGAAATGTGAGGCCACCATGGACCCTGTGAAGTGCAACCCAGCCACAAAGCTGAACCTTTTTTCCCACATCGATTGAGGACAATTCACCGCAGAAAGCAGTTCTAGAAACCCAAGAAAGTGACTGAGACCAAGTCTTAGCGTTGGACGAGAGTGCTTGTGCTTCAGAAGAAGGAGGAGGTGGTTGTGTCAAATGAGACGTTGAAGTTGAAGCAGACGCAGAAGCAGAAGCAGAAACGCAAGACAGAGTTCTTGTTCTGGAAAGAACCCTTGGAGTGGTGGTGGAAACGCTGCAGAGGAAGAAGAACGATGACGGCCTTTGGCGGAGGGCCACCAAAGGCAACGCTTTCAGCAACACAGACATCTTGCTTCCAATAAAAGAGAAAAACAAAAGTGTCAAGAATTCATTTTTGAACAACGAGTGGAATTTTCTGTTGAAGAAGAGTTAACGAAGAACAGTGCAAGTAGAAAGCAGCTCAAGTGAAGATGGTGGTGGCGTCTCAACAAGATAACAGATACGAGTAATTTCGTGGGCTGAAAAAAGCCCATCGGCCACAAAACGAATAGATTTAGAAGATATTACAATTTTTTTTCTTTTCAAATCAAAAAAAATATAAAAAAAAAATTTAATAATAAAAAATCTCACTTTATCCTCTAAAATAAAAATTTAAAATTTAAAGAATTCAAACTCAAAATCTTGTCGACAAGGTGAACATAAATTGTGGATAAAAAGATAGTTTTAAGGATAAAAGAATAAAACATATGAAGATTTTATGATTTATAAGAGGCAGAGTTTAGTTTTGGCAATATAGGACCATGGCCCCCAAAATTATTATAAAAGAGCTAGTAATACTATTAAAAAGGACAAATGTAGCTTAATTGGTTTAACTCTTATATTTATGCATTAAATTTGTGGAATCAACGTCTACTTTTTATATTTATTCAATTATTTTTAATTTTAAACATTAACATTTTGAATTTGAATTTTAATGAATTTTCATAAATTAAAGATCTTATCGGTTTATTCATACAAATTAAATCTCATTCTCATCATCATTTATATTCTTATTATCAACAAAATTTTACAAGTTTAATATTTTATAACTTCTCTCTATCACAAAGAGATTACAATAATACTCTCTTTTAATAAAAAGAGAATACACCTCTCACTAAATATAGGAGAAAACTTCTCAAAAAAAATTTTCTATGTTATGCAACTCAAAATTACTATTATTTTTGTTGGATGAATTGAATTAAACTGAATTAAGAAGGCTCAATTTATAGATGCACTTTTTTAATATAAATCATCCATCAATTAGAGGTAAATATTTTTTTTCTTTTTTTTATCATTGCACTTCTTTGATGCAAACCTTCCTTCAATTAGAGGTAAATAATTCTTCTCTATTTTCTACCTTTAAAATTATATGGTTATAAGTTAGAAATGTTTATATCCTTTCATTTTATTTAATTTTTTACTAAAATAATTTTACTAATTTTATAATCTCCTACTTAAAGTTAATTTTGGTATTAAAAGTCTCATAATTTCATGTTGCTCATGTACTTAATAGGCCATAGGAGAATCTCCACCATTCAAACTTACGAGTGTTGATTGGCTTTGTCATGGCATCTACTAAGTTATATTTAGTATGAATTTTTTGTATATTCACACTCCCTTCCTCTATAAATACTTTCCGAACAAAGTGATATTGTATTTTAATGTGTTTTGTTCTTGAATGAAGGGTAGAATTTCTTGCAATGTGCAAGGCACTCTAACTGTCACAATACACAGGAATCTTCTATTGTTTGTGTACAAGTTCCTCCATCAACATATGTACTTATGCATGCCATTGGGCCAAATTCTGAGTCAGATGACAGGCGGGGAATCACCCACCGCGTGCTCTGTCGCTAAATCTATAGAGGGCGTAGCAGACGAAGGCATGTAGTTCAGATTTGGGACCATGATGAACTGTTGGTCCGCTGGACCCGCCTGTGGCGTCACAAGGGTCAACGGGGTAGTCGGAGGGTAGAGGGCGAGGATTGAACAGTCACAGGGGATTCGGTGAAAACTCTCCCTCTACCACAACCATGAGATCCACTAGGTCTATCTCTACTACCTGTCGTCATGTCTGCAAAAAGAATGTATTATTAACACTAATAAGCATATGTATAAACTACACAAATCATTCAACATTTAAATTATTTAAAAAGAAAATTGACATAATCTTCTCTAAAATTAGACATATATCTACTTTAATAGTTCTCACAAATCCAACCAACCTCAATCCATAACATTAATCAAAACATAATTAAATAAAAATTTATAGCATCACTAGAAATCCTAAAGGCTAAAACCGCTAATAATAGTACTATTTATGTCAAGAGGATATAAGAGACATAAATAAATAAAAATTCAAGTCACCTTATTGGTATTAACATTAATTTAAACCTCTTCCACTTATATTGACCAACAAGAACTTTTCAATTTGAAAGTTTACTATATTCATTTTACATATAGGCTAATCAAATTAAAAATAATTATTTCATAAGTAAATGGTATATCATTGCTCTTAAATTGTCCAATTCACTTTATGTGTCTCAAATTCTACTTTACTAGTTTTAGTTATTAAAATAAAAATTAGTTTAATCCAAGTTATTATGATGCTTGTATTACTCTTAAAAATCTCCTTCTAATAATCCTACCTACTAAATGTATATTATATATTAAACATAGTGATACATTTTGTTCGTCTGCTCGAATGTTCGGTAGGTCGGGTCGAACTGGAATGGGAGCAGAGACTTGAAGGGGTTAGGACCTGGGCGTGAGCTAAGATGTTAGAAGAGGATGCTCGCTTAGATCAGCGGAGTGACGATGTGGTGGGCCACCTGCAACGACTCCGACGCTCAAGTCGGTATTTATACAAGAGGCGGCGATTTAAGGTTAGAGTAGGTGACGTACTTGTGCGGAGGGGTAGGTCCTTCCCCCTTTATAGTCCCTACTCGGGTGGGCCCCTTGTGGCCAGGCCCACCTGTCTGAAAACTTCTGCTAGCTGTCCAGGTTCCACGTGGATGAAGAGATGACGTGCGGGTCACCTCTTAGCTCGGGTCGATTGATCTATCGGGTCGGTTACTCGCATCCGGACCTAGGTCGCTGGTGGGCTGGGCCGGAACAGTTCCCCCAACGTGCTAGCTGCGGGCATAGGAGCTCGTAGTTAGCGCGTTTGATCTACTCGTTTCTGCCTCGATCGAGTTCTCCTAGGGTCGGGAGTCCGTGATGGAATTCGTGCCCTCAACGCGTGAGTTACCCTCGTCCGTTACTGGAAGCGTCGCCTCGATTCTTGTGTCGAGCATTTAATGCTCATTATGGCTAATTTGAAATTTGGGGGGAAAAGCCCATTTTGCCCCTGACTTTTTACGCTTTCCACTGACAGTTACTATTCTGCATTCTCCCCTTCGCTCCTTATTCCTTTATACCTCTCCTAATCCTTTGTCTTCATCGCTAATTTCTTCATTCTCCTCTTTCCTGATTCAATCGCTGCAAGTGCTGCTGCATTCCTTGGGTTCATCTTTCTTCTTTCTTCAATTTCCTGGTAAGCTTCATTTACCTTCATCTTTTCAAAGGCAATCATGGCTCTGCTTTTATTTTTGCCACTGCTACTGCATTCCTTCTTCATTGTTTATGATTGTTCTTGTTTGAGTTACACTGTTGTTAGGTAGGTTACAGGGGGTTACCATTAGGTAAATCGATTTTGGCCTCTAACTGATCATAGATTAGTTTACAATAGAGACATAGCAAAACGCAGCATTAGTTTCCGTCTCCTCAGGTTTTTCAACCTCCGAGTTTAACTTTAAGTGGTGCCCCCACTGTAGGTATGGCACAGCGCCTCGTCCCGAGAACTCCCGTAGATCGTTATTCTTGGGTCACTTCCGATGTTAAGGATACGGCTTCCCGGATAACACTCAAGGAGCTCCAGGAATTTTGTAATTCTGATCTACTGTGGGGAGGCAGTCCCGAGGAGGAACATTACGAGGCATTCGTTCTTGGAGGTCGGGAACGCATTTGCCATATAAACATGGATACTCCCTGGGTTGCCGATTGGTTGTGGGTGTATAAGCCCATGTTCACCAACTTGGGGATTCGGTTCCCCTTCTCCCCCTTTGTCATTTCTCTTTTGAACTAGTGTGATGTGGCGCCATCACAGTTGCACCCAAACAGCTGGGCCTCCATCCGCTGTTTTGAGATGGTGTGCGACTACCTGGAGCTCCCAGCCTCTGTAAAAGTTTTCCTCTACTTCTTCCTTCTGACCAACCCTTCGAAAGAAGGGAAACATAAAAAAGGATACATGTCGTTCCGAGTCGTGCAAGGTCGACGAATCTTCAGGTTGTTCGAAGATTCGTTCCATGGCTTCAAGGACAAATTTTTCAAAGTACGGCCCGCTGAAGGTTGGCATCTCTTCTGGCTAACCCTAGAGGGTGAACGCCATATGCCGACCTAATGGAGTTTCGGTGATGGGGCCAATTTTTTAATAAAAAGTACTTACAAAGGGTTAAGTCAGCAAAACCGGAATATCGCCGATATACTGCTAGCCATCTTTGGCCAAAATAACCTCAACCCACATCTGTTAATGGGTGACCAGAAAACCAGTAAAAGTTACGTGGGTAAGTTTAAATGGGCTTCCTTGTTTCCATCGCCTTTATTTGCTTCAACTTGTATATTATTCGTAACATGTTCCCTGGGTAACGACTATATTTGCCTTCTTGTTTTAGTTTCTATGGCGGCTGAGCAAGTTGGTCTCAGTAACTTAATGGCTCAGTTCCTTTCGGGAATAGTGGCGACAGCTCAGAAACTCCTTCTACCTGGGCTCCGCCTTCCCCTATTGCCGAAGTTTAATCACAACCGCCACTTCAGGAAAATGTCAGCACTAGTGCTGGTGCAACTCTCCGATCTGAGGAGATACCCGTGTACGAAACGGGTCCCGACCTGACCATCGTGGAGAATCCTAGGAAAAGAAAAATGACGTCCAGCCCAGAGGGGGCACTCACCGTGATGGAAAAAAACTTCGATGCTGGAGGATTCATTGACTCCCAACTTTTACCGGGCACTGAGGACTTTTCCATGATAGAGAGGCTAAGTGGGTTTACCGTTGCATGCTCCATGCTGCAACTATCGCAAGGAAGGCAGAACCCGTTCTGGCCCAGGCTGGGGTATTGGATGGTAAGTACAGCNGAACGTTTCTAATGGGATGGTGGTCCACCTTTCTGACCAGAAGATGACCTTGGAGAACCAGCTGGGTGTCGCATTGGGTCGGGTGTCAGTGGCGGAGGCCAAGGTGGCCAACCTGGAGAAGAAACTAGCCGAAGCCATTGCTTCTGCCGACACCGCAAAGCTTGAGACTGCCAATCTTAAGAAAATGAACAAGGAAACCATTAAGAATTCTCAAGAGGTGATCGAGGGTATCGAGGAAGCGATCAAAGCTCAAGTGAAGCTATTGTCCTGCGACTTCGATACCTCAGCTATCGGAGCTTTCAAGATGATCAAGAATGGCAAGATTGTCGACATTTCGAGAAAGTAGCTTGTAATTTTGGCAATCAAACTTTGTACTCTTCTTTTAACTGGGCCGATGTAGCGCCTTGTTTTGTAAATAATCCTTTTGGACTTGTAGTTTTTTGAACTTGAATTGCTTATCGTTTTGCTGTGAGAGACTATTGTTAGGCCATTATCGTGCCTTTCCCTTTTAACCATTTTCATTCGTTTGAACGTTTGGTTATTTTGCTAGTCGTGTCCCCGTTTGGCTTTTAAATCGTTAACTATATTGGGTACTTGTGATCTCTTTGGCTCCTGGGGTGATCAGTCCCGAGGTGCCGTTGGGTCAATGGTGATTTTCGATCATAGGCCCTACTAGGCTCTAATCACACTTCTCGTGAGAAAAAATATGTGAGTAAATGAGCAAATATATACACGGTTGGGAAAATAGTCACGTTAGTAACAGAATAAGGAAAGTACCAATTCAATTAAATACACAGTAAATGCAACATATTCAAAACATATTAAAAAAAACAAGGTACTAGGATAGAGAACCGCAAAGTCGATGGGTTGCATGTCACGAGTAGAACCTTTTCAAATTTGCTACGTTCCACATTCTCGAGACCTCGATCCCCCTAGCCTTTCCAACTTGTAAGCGCCCCTTCCGAGAACCTCTCTTACTTGTATGGGTCTTTCCAGTTTGCTGCTAGTTTGTCCTCTCCTGATGTCGGTAACCCAATATTATTGCGCCGTAATATCAGGTCACCTATCTCAAAATTCCTGCCGAGCACTTTCCCATTGTATCGCAACGCTATTCTCTGCTTCAATACAGTTTCTGACAAATGGGTCATCTCTCTTGTCTTATCAATCAGGTCTTTCTCTACTGCTTCTTCACCATCGCCGAGGAGTAACCTCGGACTCGGCTCCCCAATTTCCACTCGAATTACTGCGTCTACTCCATAGATAAGCCGAAAAGGTGTTTCTCCGGTGGAGGACTGGGGTGTTGTCCTATAAGACCATAAGACCGAGGCTACCTCGTCTTCCCACGAGCCCTTCTTCTGATCAAGTCGCTTTTTCAACCATTTGAGGATGATTTTGTTTGCTACTTCTACCTGACCATTGCTCTGTGGGTGCTCTACCGATGAGAACTTCTGCTTAACCCCTAACCCGAAGAAAAACTCCCCGAACTTCTTGTCTGTGAACTACGGTCCATTGTCCGACATCACGGTTTTAAGAATTCTGAATCTGGTGATCACTTGTCTCCATATAAATTTCTGACAATTTGCCGATGATATGCTGGCCAGTGGCTCTGCTTCTACCCATTTAGTGTAATAGTCGATGGCTACTATCAGATACATGACTTGCCTAGGGCTGACCGGGAATGGCCCCAAGAGGTCGACCCCCCACTGAGAGAAAGGTCGGGAGGCCAGCATCAAGCTTAATTCCCTTTCCAGAGCCTTGTAGAAGTTGGCATTTTCCTAGCATTTCCTGCACCTTTTAACGAATTCTTATGCATCCGACATAATTGTGGCCCAATAATATCCAGCTCTGATGAGCTTCCTAGCTAATTCTTTTCCTCCGATGTGGTGTCCGTAGCACCCCTCATGGACTTCGCTTAGGACGTAGTTCGTTTGGTCGGGGCGTAGGCATTTCAACAGGAGTTGGTCAAGCCCTCGTTTATCTAGTTGTCCCTGTATCACCATATACTTAGCGGCTTCCCTTCTTGTCACTCTAGCTTTCTTCTCATCTCCAGGGAGTTCCCCACCCTCCAAGAAGCGAAGAATTGGGTCCATCCACGAAGGAGGATTCGGCACTTGGGTTACACACAGGGCTACTGATGGCTCAGTCACTAGCCCCTGAATCAGAGATCGGTCTCCTGCGCCAAGTTTCGTGCTTGCCAGTTTTGACAAGAGGTCAACCTTGGCATTCATTTCCCTAGGTACATGGTGACTCGTTACCTCTTCAAAATCCTCACATAGCTTCTTCACTTTCTCTAGATATTTTTGAAGTAAGGAGTCTCTGGCTTGGTAACTTTCGTTAACTTGAGAGGTCACGATTTGAGAGTCACTGTTGACTTCAACTCTCGATACACCAACCTTTTTAGCTAGGACCAAGCCCCCTATCAAGGCTTCCTACTCCGCCTAGTTGTTAAAAACCGAAAAGTCGAACTTAATTGATTGCTTATAAATCACTCCTGCTGAGCTTTCAATGATTATCCCTGCTCTCCCAAACACTTGGTTGGAGGCTCTGTCAACATGGAGCTTCTACCATGTGTCCGTGTTCCCGGGCGAATCCCCTGTCACTTCCACTAGAAAGTGTGCCATTTCTTGGACCTTGATCACATGTCTAGGTTCATATTGCAGGTTGTACTGGGATAATTCGACCGCCTATGTCATCATGCTGCCCGCCAAGTCGGGTTTTTGTAAAACTTGACGAATGGTTTGATCAGTTCTTAGAGTGATCGGGTGACCTTGAAAGTACTGCCTCAACCTTCAAGACAAGATCATTAGAGCATATGCCAACTTCTCTAACTTGGTGTATCTTAGCTCCGTCCCTTGGAGCACCTTACTGATAAAATACACTGGATGAGGACAGCCGCCATGGCTTGATCCATCCAAATACAAGAACAAGGGCTCGCCTTCTTTTGGCATGCCGAGAATAGGGGTGATAAGTGGATATCTTATACACTTTTTCGTTGCATTTTCTTAGTATTTTTTGTTATATTTTATTAAGTTTTAGTATGTTTTAGTGCAAAAAAAAATCATATTTGGATACTACTTTGAGTTCTTGTATTTTTTCTATGATTTTAGGTGATTTTTGGGCAAATTTGCAAGAATTGGCAAAGTCTTGTTAAGAGATGAAGAAAGGATAGTAAATGTTGTTAATCCTGACCTCCGTGCATTTTAATGAGCATATCTTGAGCTACAGAAGTCCAATTGATGCGTTTTTAACGGCGTTGGAAAGCTAACTTCTAGAGATTTTCAGAAAAATATAATAGTCTATGCTTCTCTTCCAGATCATTGCCCATAACTGGCGTTGAACGCCCACATCTGGAGTTCAATGCCCAAGAAGGACCAATCCCAGCGTTGAACGCCCAAAGCTGGCATACAACACCACCAAGGGAGCAAGGCAGCAGTGCATTCACCCCCTAACTGGCATTCAACGCCCATTCTCCAAGTTAAACGCCAGGCTTAGACGAAGCACTCAACCAAAGTGGGCCCAAAGTGGATCTACCAAATATGTGCTTGCTCCAAGCAGTTGATCTATCAAATAACAATCTATGTTGCTTGTTTGTAACACAGAGCTTAAAAAATGATAAGTTTAGCGATTTGAGCCCAGAAATGAGACTACTTTCGACAAGAAATTTCAAGCTTCGTTTTGACATATGGTCCAGTTTGCGATGCCATGTCATTATTATTTCTTCTTAGCTTGCTGAAGCAGCTGATGCCTCTATCTCTTACAAAGTATCTCCCATTAGCATGCATAGATTTACTGTAATCTTTTCTGCTTTTATTACTATAAGAGCACCTTTAACAACTTTTAAGTTCCTACCTTCAATATGCGTCTTGCAACAAAGTTAATTCAATTTTCCAATCGACACCAAATTTTTCTTCAAGTATTTCACATGTCTTACCTTTTGAAGTGAACAAATAGAACCATCAAACATTTTTATTTTGACAGTACCCATTCGAATAATTTCTAAGGCATGATCGCTTTCCATGAACACAGATCCTTCTATGACTCGTTCATATGTACAAAACTCATCACGATGAGGAGTCATGTGATAGGTTGCTCCTGAATCAACAATCCAAGCATCCGTAGATTGTTTGCTGCTTTTAGAACCAATTGTTGTTTCGTCATACAGGATTTCTCCATCATCAGAGGTACTTGCAATACATCCTTGAGAACTTGATCCTTCTGAAACCTTCTCTATACTCTTCTTATTCCGACAATCTTTCTTGAAGTACCCTCTCTTACCATAATCGTAGCATTTGAATTGCTTCTTTCCTTATGACTTTTGTCTATTTTGGCTACCACTGGAACCACGCTCCATTGATCTTTCTCTCGTCATCAACAACGCCTTTGCTTGCTTTGGGCTCTCTAATCTATCTTCTTTATTCTTGCACCTAGATTCTCTTCTTCAAGAATTGTAGCAGTCATATCGTCAAAGGAAAGATAGTCTGTCAAAATATTATTGGTTAAGTTAATGATAAGTTGATCATATGAACCCAATAAATTTTTAAGTAGAAGCTCTACACGTTTATTTTTTGCTATGTTGTAATCCAACGATGAGAGTTGAAAAAATAGTGTATTCAGATTGTTGATGTAATCTATTGTCGATGTAGATTCACTTATTCAAAGAGTATAAAGTCTTCTCCTTAAGAATATCTTGTTGTGAAGTGACTTGACTTCATATATTGTGGTGAGAGCATCCTAAATGTATTTTGCTGTCATTTTCTCTACTACACTTTACAGAACTAAATAGGGGTGTTCATGGATCGGATCCGATCCGCATATCCGCGGTGTTTATCCGAATTCGATCCAAAAATTGCAGATATGGATCCGATCCGCAAGGCTTTCGGATCGGACCGGATCGGATCCGCACACTAATCAGATCGGATTGCGGATTTTGTGTTGGTATCCACATATCTGCGTATCCGCAAAAATAAAAAAATAAATAAGTAAATATTCTTTTTATGTTTTATTTCAACTAATAATTATCATATATGTTGTATTATTTTAATTGATTATTTAAAAAAAGTATTTTTTACGAATATATCCGATCCGATCCGATCTGCAAATGTACGGATCGGATCCAACCTTAAAAACTGCAGATATTGGATCCGATCTGATCCGATGATTTTAGTGTGGATCGGATCGAAATTTTGGCCATATCCGATCCGATCCAATCCGTGTGCTCCCCTAGAACTAAATCACTTAGTGCCAAGTGTAAGTTTGCAAAAGTATTGTCATCCATCTCCTTTCATTTTTCATATGTAATCTCAGTGGGTCTACCTTCAATTGCTGCCACGCAATTGTCTTTCCTTTAAATTTCTTATATTTTTTATTTTCATAAGAAAAAATTACTCTCATTGAATTTTAGAATCTCATACATTACTGCCACTTTTTTTTATATGCGGAAACTCACAGCAAAAGAAAAAATTATTAATCAGCAACCTTTAACTTTGATACTACTGTTAGGTATCAAACAAATGAGTTAAAATAACTTTCTTTAAAAATAATAACTTCTCTCTATCACAAAAAGATTACAATAATACTCTCTCTTTATAAAAGGAGAATATACCTCTCTCTAAATACATGAGAAAATCTCTCAAAGAAAATATTTCTCTATGTAACTCAATATTATTCTTGTTGGATGAATTGAATTAAATTGAATTAAATTGAATTAAATTGAATTAAGAAGGCTAAATTTATAGATGCATTTTTTTAATGTGAATCATCCATTAATTAAAGGTAAATAATTCTTCTGTTTTTTTACCATTAAAATTCTATAGTTATAAGGAAGGAATGTTTATATCCTTTTATTTTATTTAACTTTTACAAAAATAACTTTACTAATTTTATATTTATAATGTGCCAACACAGTACATGTCTCATGAATATCCTATTTTCATTTTGCAACAAAAAATCTCATTATTGTCAGTTAACCAACCTATCACTCAAGGGAAGCAAGTTGAAGTTTCTTAAAAAATTGATGCTGAGGTTCCTACTTCATAACTTACTGGAGCACAAGCTGCTAAAGTGCTTGTTCTGAAAGAGAAAGTTGTTGCACAATCTAAAAATACACAAACTAATAATGTGCAATAAGTGCATGTTGAAATACAAGATGATATAGCTCATGCTAAGTAGTTAGAAGGAGTTAAAAGGGAAGGATAAAGTAGAGAATATATTTAAAATGTTGTATCTGAAATTGTTGTCGTAAAAAATAAATTCTCAATCTTATCTCAGAACTAAGAACTACCAAAAGAAAGTCAAAAAACTAAAGAAATCAAAGAAGGGTCTTGTTCGGTTAGTCGGGTACCGGACGATTCGGATCGGGAGTCCGATTGATGAAGGGGGGAGGTCTCGCCTGGTTCCGGTTTACTGGGTTGGAGTAGATGACGTCCCGAGCACTTCGCGTGAGGAGGGGGGTGTCACCTGCAAAGACACTCCGACGCTCTAGTCAGCAAAGTGTGCAGGCAAAAAGGGTGAGTGGTATGTGACGTACCTTGGGGGAAGGGTAGGTCCTTCCCTATATATACCGTGTCAGAGGTGGGCCCTGCAAGGACAGGCCTACCTTCTTCGAGACCTCCCTTGCACAGCTGTAACGAAGCTGTCAGGGACGCGTGTCAGGGATGCGTGTCCGGGTCGGTGGCTGAGCACCTCACTCCCGACCGCTCGGGTCGGGTAGTGCCCGGGTCGGGCTAGCCCATAAATAGTTTGGGCCAGGCCGTAACAGTGCCCCCGACGCGCCAGCAATAATCGTGAGGGTTGTTGGCGGCGCGTCACTTCTTCTATCGTGCGTTGCCACCAGGTCGGCTACCCGTGGGAGGGACGTGCCTCCTGCGCGCGTGTCTCTTTGTTGCTGAGGTGACCGTTCGTCGCTTCATTCTTCGCGCCGAGCATTAAATGCTCATAATGGGTTGGAAAATCCCGCGTGCAAAGACCATTTTGCCGCAGGTCCTTTCGCGCTTTGCGTAGCGGTTTTTAAATAGTTTGCCTTTTCTTTTCCTCTTCCACTCTTGCTTCTCCTATTTTCTTCTTGTACACTCCCAAATATCCCCAAGCTTCGTTCGAGCATCCTTGTGCATCTCTTTTCTCTTCCAAGTTTTCGCAACCAATTCAGGTAATCTTTGATCCCTTCTCTTTTCTGCTTCATTACTGTATGTTTGTTGTCTGTGTTTGCTCCTTGTTCTTACTATTTTGTTTGATTTTTGTTGATAGATAACTTTTTAGTGCCAAGTAGGTGCGTTAGGGGGGTTACCATTCCAGGGTAGGCTTTTAGGTAGCTTGCATGATAGATAATTTTTAGCCATGCTTGATCTTAACTGTTGAATAGGGCGAATATAGTTTCTGGGCTTTTTCCGGACTCCCGACCTCATAGACTAACGGAGTGGTACCCCCACTGTAGGTATACCTCACATTATTTCTCGGGCTTCTACTACCGCCGCAAATTACGATCCCTACGCCTAGGTGACTTCCGATGTGAAGGACTCACCAAATCAGATGGACGAGGGGGAGTTGACGGAGTTCCGACAAGCCGAGTATCTGTGTGGAGGGATAGACGAGGAGGCCAATTATGACGTCTTCGTTCCTGCCCCCAATGAACGGCTGTATGAAATTAATTTTCACTCCTCCCGGGTTGCCGACTGGATTTAGTTTTACAAGGCCATGTTCACCCAGGTGGGCGTTCGCATCCCGTTTTCTGACTTCCAGATGGCACTTCTCAACCGGATATCCGTGTCGCTGTCGCAGCTGCATCCGAACAGTTGGGCTTCTATCCGCTGTTTCGAGATGGTGTGTGAATATCTCGAGCTGCCGGTGTCTGTGGACGTCTTTCTCTTTTTCTTCAACCTCACTAATCCTTCCAAGGAGGGGAAAGCGAGGAAAGGGTTCTTATCTTTCCGATCCGCCCAGGGTCGGAGGATATTTGGGTTGTTTGAGGACTCTTATCATGGGTTCAAGGATAAATATTTCAAGGTCCATCCTGCCAAAGGTCACCATCCCTTCTGATTGTCGTTGGAGGGGGAGCGCCTCATCCCGACGTACTGGAGCTTCGGGGCGGGGTCTAACACCTTCATAAAGTTGACCTATAAGGGAATGTCTGCTGTAAATAAGAGAATTGCCGACGTGTTATGGACAGTTTTCAGAAAGAACCATGTGAACCCCCACCACCTTATGGGTGAACGGGAGGTCGCTAGGAGTTATATTTGTGAGCTGCTTTGTCTTGTGCTTTCGCATTGTTTATCATTTTATTTGGTTTTTCCGACTTTACGACTGACGTATTTGTTTGTCTGTTGTAGTGGAGATGTCTGCTTCGGTAACCGGGCTCGAGGGTTTGTATAAGGCCTTCTTGGAGGATAGTGATGAGGAGAAGGCTGACGAGAAGGTTGCCAGGGAGCCGAAAGACCCTTCTGAAGAAAAGAATGATCAGGCTGTGCCTTCACCTCGGGATACCAAGATGTCCGACAAGAATTCTGTCGGGGCGCGAGCATCTTCTATTCCCGAGGAGATGGCCGGCATTGGGCACTCGTCCTCTACCCGCCAAGAAGATGACGACTTGAAGCTTATCCCCACTCCCAAGAGGCAGAGGGCATCCTCTAGCCTGGAAGGAACTCTCACTGTGATGGAGAGGAATTTTGACGCTGGGGCTTTCATTGACAACCAATTGATCCCTGGCACAGAAGATCACTTTCTCGGCACCGAGCTTGCAGCGCAGGCGAGGTGGATGTATCGCACGCTTCTCCGCGGAGCGGTAATAGCTCGGAAGGCCGAGTTCGAGTTGTCGGGGATGCAATCATTGCGAAGGAAGCTCGAAACTGCTGCCAAGGCCAACAACGAATTCAAAGCCCAAGTTGAAAAGCTTCAGGAACAAATGTCCACGGCGGAGAAGGGGCGCAAGGATGCCGAGGAGAAGGCTGCGTCCTCTGAGGAGAAATTGAAGGTTTTCGATGCCACCGTCTCCCGTTTAACCGAGCGGGAGATGACTCTAGAGAGCCAGCTTAGTGCCGCGCAAGGTCGGGTGGTTGCTATGGAAAAGGAGCGTGACGCGGCCATCTCATCGTCTAAAGCTGTAACACCCTAATATTCAAATCCTTATGCTCGAGTCATAAGTCAATGATATTACGGTGGTACGACTCTCAGGTGGATTTTTAATAAATAAATATAGGTAATTTTCGAAAGGAGTATTAATCGAGAAGCCTGAAAAGAGTAGAAATAAAATCGCGAAGACGTATCACTCACGTTTTGACAACGAAAAGTTAAACTGCTAAGCCGAACGCGATATACGGACAAGTCGTAGAGGAGATTAAGAGATAGATAACAGATAGATATATATAACATAAGTAAGTAGGCACTAGTCGCGACCCGCGAAGTTTAGGCCGGCTAGGGTACAGTATGAAAGTAGATGACAACAGTATATCCTAATCTCTCCCGAAGGAAACATGAGAGCCTCTATAGGCAAATTCAAAGAATTATATAGGCATTTATACTCAGCCATAAACAATAATGGCCTTGCCGTAACCCAGCAATAACTCAGCCATCCGGCCCATGGTTCAATCAAGAACCGGCCATTTATCAATAATTATAGCCTTTCGGCTCATGGCTTACACGGTACTTCCACCGTCACCCTCCATATCTCATATAATCATATCTGATCATCATTGATCATAACCTTTTCCCTTGCTTCACTTGCAAGTTACCACATCCCCTAGTTCCTTCCTCATTGCTAGGCATATCATAATGATTTAATACCTAAGGGATGAGATTGGAGGCTTAGAAGTATGAGATTTGGCTTTAAAAACTCAAAAACCATCTTTGGCATGAAAATAGGGCCACGCGTACGCGCACTCCACGCGCACGCGCAGATGGCCAAAAACTCATCGACGCGCAAACGTCATACGCACGAACGCGCAGGTTGAAAAATATCCAAACGGCGCGCAAGCGTCAGCCACGCGTACGCGTGGGTGCTCTTGCGTCCAGGCACAAAACTGGCATAACTCTGGCACAACTCTCTGGAAAATAGCTGGGCATTGGGTGCAGCGCATCGACGCGCATGCGCACACCACGCGCACGCGTGGATGGTGCCTTCTTGAAGAACAACGCGTACGCGCCAAGTGCGCCTACGCGTGGAGGGTCATTCTGCTAAAAATTTTCTAAGTTAAAAGCTGCAGGATTTACAGATTCAACCCCCAATCTTCCGACGGACATAACTTTCTCATTTTAAATCATTTTTCACCCGTTCTTCGAACGGCATGGACATCCCGGATCCAATTTCATTTCTAAACAGATTTGGCACAAAATAGAGATTCGTAGTCCAAGTTATGTCCCGTCAAAATGTGCCCAAAAACTATATTTTCATACAAAACCACAAGGTGCCATGTTCAAAACAAGCAATTTTCAACTCTTTTCAAAATTAACCAAAACATGCCAATTTCAACCCTTTTTGAAATCAATCAAAATGTACCAAAATCCACATCAAGCCATCCTCAACTCACACATTGACACTTTACCAAAAATTCCCAAAACCACATCCAACCATTTTAACACTTCTCAATCAAATGGCTAAAGGACAAACACAATATCATGTCATACATCCTTCCTCATCCCAATTTCCAATAATATCATTTCCAATCAACCATTATTATACATAATCAATATCATACTCACTATCACGTGATTTCACCCACAAATCAACCTTAATCATTCCCCAAGCATATATCACAACATACATATCTCTAATGCATCATCATACCATCAAGGCATCAATAATCATAATCACATATATGATCACATAATATATCTCAACCGAACTAAACATACCTCATCTACATAAATTCACCCAAAATTACCAAATTCCACACTTCAACTTCTCAAACCTTATTATTCAATAACCAACCTAATCATTTCAACTTAGGGCTCATAAAAATGATAAATTACAAGGGTTTGAGCACTTCTTATCTCAGCCCATATGAAGTAGGGATAGAACCCACTTAGAATCCATGTTGGAGTATCCCTAAACACCCAAAATCACAAGATTTCAACACTAACTACCCAAAAATGTGTAACAGTGGGGAATTTCGAAAACTGGGCAGAGATGAATGAAATACTCACCACCAAACTTAGATAGAATTGTAGAGGATAAGAAGAGCAATGCGTGGCCGCAAACGGCTCGTCAATCGGAGCTCCGTAGCTCAAGTTATGGTGGTTTGAAGATCAAAGAGAGTTAGGTTTTCTCTCTTCTCTTCTCTTTTCTCTATTTCAGCGCCCCAACCTCTCTTTTAGGGTAAAAATGAGCTGAAATGCTCATAACTAATGTTTATATATGTTAGGTTTTGGGCCCACTTAGGCCCAGTTCATTTATTTTTGTCCGTTGGCCCAATTTTTGGACCAAAACCTTTAAGATTAGCGCTCTAAATCGCACTTCAAATATTTCTACCTCTCCTAATTATAATTCCTCATTTCTTAATCTTATTTACTCATAATCAATTTTCTCAGCTGCAGTACCAGACAGGTCTCAGCCGGTACTGCCGGTCAAAATTTCACTGCGCGCTTTTACGCAGAAAACTATGTTTTCCGACTCGGAAAAATTCACTGAATCCAAATATCATATTTAAATCATCAAATTCCAATTGCCAAATCTTCCAACCATATTCGCTCCTACTTAACTCATTATTTAATTAATTTCGGTTAGACCGGGTATTACAAAAGCCGCTCAAGCTGAGGTTGAGGAGCTCAAAAAGAAACATAGGACGGTCAAGGAGCAGGGAAAGAACGCGATTTTCATTACCGAAGAGGCTCTCAAGGCCCAGGTGAAGATCGTGGTTCCAGACTTCGATACATTGGCTATTTGGGTTTTCAAAACAATTCAGGATGGCAAGATTGTTGACATGCCCCGAAAGTGAACTCTTGTACCTTGTGCTTTTTGCATGGATTTGTAGAACATTGTTGAACTTATTTTGCTATACTTTAATAGTCGCTTGGTCAGCTTCTGATTATCGTCTTTATCCGCTTATTTAGTAGCGTTTTCTTTATCTTGTTATCGTTTTGTCGGTGTGGACTTATCGCGTGTGTCCGTTTTGCCGGTAACTTGGGCGAAACCAAGTCTTGGCCTTGATATTGTCGCGGCTGTTTGTTATGGCTTTGATTTGTTTGGCTTCCGGGGTGATCAGTCCCGGGTTGCTGTATTGTTGTCCCATTTACCATGCTCAAAAGGACATGACGTTGTGGGACACATATTGGGGAATAATAGATGGAAGAATTTAGACAAGTAAACATTGATCGTCAATTAAACAAGTATACTGACATGGTAGGCACTTGACAAAAGTAAATCATTGAGCTTAAAGTAAATTATTAAGCCTATCGGGCCATCTGGCCGGCGTGCCCGAGCTAAGAATAAAATCTCCTCAAGTTACCTGCATTCCATGTTCTCGGAATTTCTTTGCCGTCGAGTTTCTTCAGTTTGTATGCGCCCTTGCCAAGCACTTCTTTGACTCTGTAGGGGCCTTCCCAATTTGCCGCCAGCTTTCCTTCTCCTGGAATCAGTAGCCCAATGTCATTGCGTCATAATACGAGGTTCTTTTCCTCAAATTCCCTCCTGAGTACCTTAGTGTTGTAGCGTAGGGCCATTCTTTGTTTCAGTGCTACCTCCGACAAGTGGGCCATTTCTCTGGCCTCGTCCACCAGGTCTTTTTCCACTGCTTCTTCTACTCCTTTCAGAAGTAACCGTGGGCTCGGCTCACCGATCTCCACGGGTATTACCGTATCAATCCAGTACGTCAGGCGGAAAGGGGTTTCTCCCGTGGAGTTTTGCTTGGTTTTTCGGTAGGACCAGAGAACCAAGGCGAGTTCATCGACCCATACACCTTTTTTGCTATCCAACCGCTTCTTAAGGCCTAGCAAGATGACCTTGTTTGCTTACTCCACTTGCCCATTCGTCTGGGGGTGTTCTACCAAGGAGAACTTCTGTTTTATACCCAGGTTGGTGAGGAATTCTGCGAACTTCTTATCGGTGAACTGCGTCCCATTATCCGAGATGACGATTTCTGGGATACCAAACCGGGTTATCACCTGCCTCCACATGAACTTTCTACAATTAGATGAGGATATGCTGGCCAGCGGTTCGGCTTCTATCCATTTGGTGTAATAGTCCACAGCAACGATGAGATGTTTGACTTGTCCTGGACCAACCGGGAAGGGTCCCAAGAGGTCGACTCCCCATTGTACGAAAGGTCGGGAGGACGTCAGTAGACTTAGTTCAGAAGCTGGTGCTCTGTGGAAGTTGGCATTCTCTTGACATTTGGCGCATTTTTTACGAATTCTTTGGAGTTTCTCATCATTGATGGCCAGTAATATCCAGCTTGAATGAGCTTCCTTGCTAAAGCTTTGCCCCCGATATGGTGGCCGCAGCATCCCTCGTGGACTTCTCTAAGCACGTAGTCCATCTGGTCGGGATGCAGGCACTTCAATAGGGGTTGGCTGAGTCCCTTTCTGAATGGCTCTCCCTGTATCGTCGTGTATTTGGCTGCCTCCCTTCTCATCGCTTTGGCCTCCTTTTCGCCATCGGGGAGTTTGCTGTTCTGCAAGAAATCAACGATGGAGTCCATCCAGAAGGGGCTCATCTTGGTCAGGTGGAGGGCACCTGCTGGTTCTTTGGTGATGCCTTGAATGAGGGATCGGTTGCCGGCTCCAGGTTTTGTGCTCGCTAGCTTGGATAGGAGGTCTGCCCATGTGTTCCTTTCCCTCGGAACGTGTTGGACCGTGACCTCTTCAAATTGTTTGCTCAGCTCTTTGACCCTCTCCAAGTATTTTTGCAGCAGCGAGTCTCTGGCTTGGTAGCTTCCATTTACTTGCGCGGTGATGACCTGCGAGTCGCTGCATACTTCCAACCTCGTGGCCCCGACTTCCCGAGCTAGAACCAAGCCCCCTAGGAGGGCTTCGTATTTTGCTTGGTTGTTTGATACGGGAAACTCAAACTTAACCGATTGTTCATAGATGACTCTGACCGGGCTTTCTAAGATGATCCCGGCGCCCCGGGACGTCTAGTTAGAGGCTCTGTCCACATGGAGCTTCCATCGTGTGTCCGCGTCCTCGGTTGGATTTCCGGTTATTTCCACTAGGAAGTCTGCCATTGCTTGCGCCTTAATCGCATGTCGGGACTCGTAGCTTAGATCATATTGGGACAGCTCGATGGCCCAGGTCATCATCCTTCCCGCCAGATCAGGTTTTTGGAGCACCTGACGAATCTCCTGGTCCGTTCTCACGACCATCTGGTGACCTTGGAAGTACTGTCATAGTCTGCGGGAAGAGGTCAAGAGTGCTAGTGCCAGTTTCTCCAGCTTGTTGTACCTAAGTTCTGTCCCTTGCAGCGCTCTACTCACAAAATAAATCGATTGTTGGGCCTTCCCTTCTTCTCGTACCAACACCGCTGCAAGTGCTCCTTCTATTATGGCTAGGTATAGGTAGAGTGGTTCTCCAGCTCTGGGCTTTCCGAGCACCAGGGGTGCTGCTAGGATTTCTTTGAAGTGGTTGAATGCTTCCTCGCATGCAGGAGTCCATTCAAACGCTATTCCCTTCTTCATCAGGTTGAAGAAGGGCAGGGCTTTTGCTGCCGATGCACCGAGGAATCGGGACAACACGGTGAGCCTTCCCGCCAGCCGCTGAATGTCTTTGATGCAACCCGGGCTCTTCATCTGGAGTATCGCTTGGCACTTTTCAGGGTTGGCTTCCACTCCCCTTTGGGTTATCATGAACCCCAGGAACTTTCCGGCCTCCATGGCAAAGGCGCACTTAAGCGGGTTGAGCCTCATGCCGTGTTGTCGCAGGGATGTGAACACGTTCTCCAGGTCGCTTATGAGATCATCAGGTCGGGTGGTCTTTGCGAGGATATCGTCCACATAGACTTCCACCGTCTTGCCAATGAGATCGCTGAATATTTTGTTCATCAGCCTCTGGTACGTTGCCCCCGCTTTTTCAGGCCAAAAGGCATCACCTTGTAGCAGTAGGTCCCTCCTGGCATTATGATCGCCGTTTTATCCTCGTCTGGCCGGTGCATCGGTATCTGATTGTAGCCGGAGTAGGCATCCATGAAGTTCAGATACCGGTACCCCGCAGCCGCGTCAACAAGTGCATCAATGTTGGGGAGGGGGTAGCAGTCCTTGGGACATGCTTTGTTGAGATTAGAGTAGTCTACACACATCCTCCATCTCCCATTGTGCTTTTTTACCAGGACCACATTTGATAGCCAGGTCGAATAGTCCAGTTCCCGGATAAACCCCGCTTTGAGGAGGCTGGCCGTTTGTCTGGCCACTTCCTCTGCCCTTTCCTGAGACATTTTTCTTCTCCTTTGAGCCACTGGTTTGGCTTTCGGTCTGATGGCTAGGTGGTGCGACATGAGTCGGGAGTCTATCCCAGGCATGTCGGCGGGCGTCCAGGCAAAAAAATCGCCATTGGCTCTGATCATTTCCATCAAAGGCTCTTTTAATTCATGGGGGAGGTTTCTATTCACGAACGTGAACTTTTCCTCCGTGTTCCCGACCCTAAACTTTTCCAGGTCCCCTTCTGGTTCGGGTCTGGGCTTGTCGTCAACTCTGGCATCCAGGTCAGCGAGAAACACCCCTGATGCCTCTTTAGATTTTTTCCTTAAGGAGAGGCTGGCGTTGTCGCAAGTGACTGCCATTTCCAGATCTCCTTTTACGGACCCTACCGACCCGTCTTCAGCTACGAACTTCATTATCAGCATTCTAGTGCTGATGACTGCCCCTAGGTCGTTGATGGTCTTCCTCCCTAAGATGATGTTGTAGGCGGTGGAGTCTCGTAAGATCACGAACTCGGCCATCACTGTTCTTCTCCCCTGACCTTGTCCTACGGAGGTCGGCAAGGAGATTATCCCGTCTGGTTTGATGAAGTGGTCGCTAAGCCCTACAACACCGTGCTGGTGGGTCTTTAAGTCGGCATCCCGCAGACCCAAGGCGTCGAACACGTTGCGGAACATGATGTTCGAATCCGCTCCAGTATCTACAAGGATCCATTTGATGAGGCCAGTTCCCACTCTGGCCGTAATGACCATAGGGGGACTTTCCGCGACCTCGTTAAACCATTGGTCCTCCAGGCCGAATGAGATGGATGGAATTTTCTTGGGGTTTCGCGCAGAGGATGTAGAAACCGCCAGGACCTTGGCATCTTTCTTATGTGCCGACTTGGACCTAGGCGCTGCGTTTCTCGCCGTTACCACGTTCACTATGGTAAGGTCGTGGTCATTGTCCTCCGGTTCTTGGCGTCGCTTTGCTGCCTGGGTCTTGTCTTCGCCTTCCTGGTCGCGGTTCCGTCTCCTCGGCTCCCTAATAAGGTGGGAGAACTCGGCTAGCTTTCCATCCCTGATGGCCTGCTCCAGTGCGTCCTTTAGGTCGAAGCAGTCTTGCGTCTTATGCCCGTAGCCCTTGTGATAGTCACAGTAGAGGCTTCGGTTTCCCCCTGTTCGCTCCTTCAGTGGTCGGGGTTTAGACAAGATCCCCTTTTCGACAATTTGTTGATAAACTTCCATGATTGGTGCGGTGAGGGGAGTGTAATTGGTGAACTTCCCGACACGAGGAAACGGTCTGGGTGCCTTGCTCGGACCGCCGTCCCTGGCGTGTTCCTTCTGTCTTTCTCCGCTCCCGCGGTGCCGGTCTTGGTTGTAAGAGGGTTGCCGTTTGTTGGCGGCCACGACTTGGCTGACTTCCTCATCGTTGATGTACTCCCTAGCTACACATTGGATCTCCTGCATTGTCCACACCGGCTTCGTGGTGAGGTGCTTTCTGAAGTCCTCGTTTAGAAGTCCGTTTGTCAAGCACAGGCTTGCAACTGAGTCCGTCAGCCCGTCGATTTCCAGGAACTCATCGTTGAATTGGTCTAGGTATTTCCTGGTCGGCTCTCCAGACCACTGAGTCACTCCAAGCAGGTTGATTGGGTGCTTCGCTTTTGCAATTCTAGTCGTGAATTGGGCTAGGAAGGCATGGCTGATGTCCGCAAAATCGGTCACTGAGCCCTGCGGGAGGTTATTGAACCATCGTATTGCAGGTCCCGCCAGGGTGACTGGAAAAGTGCGGCACCTTACCTCGTCTCCCACTCCCTCCAGGTTCATCCTGGCTTCGAAGGCCGTGAGGTGTTCCAGCGGGTCTTGCGTTCCGTCGTACCTCATGTCCGTTGGCTTGTCAAAGTGTTTTGGCAGCCGGACCTCGAGGATGGAACGATGAAATGGGGTTGCTCCCATTATCACGGGTCCCCGCATTCTCGTCGTTCTTCCTTCGTCGTCCTCTCGACGAGTGTCCTCGCTGTCACGACCCGTGGTACGCCGCCTCTCGTACCTGGTATAGATGATGGGGTCGCGGCGTCTTCTTACGTGTCCTCTCTCTCCGGCGCTCTCGGATTCAGCTCGTGGGCTGGCTGTACGTCCGGAGTGGCTCCTCGAGTGAGAACGAGAGTGGCTTGGCTCTGGGGTGTGCTGGTCATGCTCCCGGTCTGCTAGCCGGCGTTCCAAGTCCTGCATCCTGTGTCGCAGCTCTTGGATCATTTTGGCGCTGTTGTCGCCAGTTCCTCCGAAGGGTCGTCTTTCGGGAGATCGGGTGGTTCGTCTTGGAGGGGACCTTACGCGTTGTCGGGAGGAAGTCACGGAGGGTTCCCCTCTGCGCTCGGTCTCATGGCCTGTTCCTCCTGGGCCCAGTACAACATCCATTCAGGCGACTTGTGTCTCCACAGACGGCGCCAATGTTCGGTTGGTCGGGTACCGGACGATTCGGATCGGGAGTCCGATTGATGAAGGGGGAGGTCTCGCCTGGTTCCGGTTTACTGGGTTGGAGTAGATGATGTCCCGAGCACTTCGCGTGAGGAGCGGGGTGTCACCTGCAAAGACACTCCGACGCTCTAGTCAGCAAAGTGTGCAGGCAAAAAGGGTGAGTGGTATGTGACGTACATTGGGGGAAGGGTAGGTCCTTCCTCATATATACCGTGTCAGAGGTGGGCCCTGCAAGGACAGGCCCACCTTCTTCGAGACCTTCCTTACACAGCTGTAA
This sequence comes from Arachis ipaensis, assembly GCF_000816755.2. Lineage (NCBI taxonomy): Eukaryota > Viridiplantae > Streptophyta > Magnoliopsida > Fabales > Fabaceae > Arachis > Arachis ipaensis. The sequence continues at coordinate 118,306,568 of NC_029789.2, read as the reverse complement.
CGAAGCTGTCAGGGACGCGTGTCAGGGACGCGTGTCCGGGTCGGTGGCTGAGCGCCTCACTCCCGACCGCTCGGGTCGAGTAGTGCCCGGGTCGGGCTGGCCCGTAAATGGTTTGGGCCAGGCCGTAACAGGTCTTGATTTTGAGAAATTGGCGAAACCTGGGGAATAAGAAGATACTAATATGATGAATGTTCTTCGAAAAAAAATTATAGATTAATTGCTTCGTGATGATTTGAGTGCGGAGGAAGTCATAAGAGAGTACAAAAAGCTATGAGTGTTAATATGGATGACAAAATGAGTAGTTCTACCAAGACCTATCTAAAATAGGGGCCATCACCCCGCTCCACCAAATTAAAATAGACTTAAAATATTAGACCATTTCATTTCGTAGCAGGTTGGGAGTCGATATATTTTTTTGCCTAACACTTTTTTTTATTAATTAAATTAAATAAAATTAATAAAATTATTTATAATAATATTTTATT
>NC_029789.2:118300408-118305281 GCF_000816755.2 Arachis ipaensis | reverse complement strand
TTATTGTAAAAAATAACCATTTTAACTTAATTTTTAAATGATCAATTTTGACCAATAACAATATCTAAAAATAGAATACAATACAAAAAATTAAAAGAATTTTGTAAACAATGTGGATTTAGCAAATTTTTTTTATTTAACAGGTTCCAAACCCTACTCCAAATTTATTAAGAATTACGGAGCAATAACATATCTATACATTGCTAATATGTTAATTATCGAAATAAATTTATCTAGAATTTGTGAAACAAAAAAAACAGCCAACTTCTAGTAAAATTGATATAATAGTAGACATAACGATATATAAGAATAAAATTGACTTTAAATCAATTTTATTATATTTAAAATTAAAGATATTAAAAAAGGTAATTCATCTCACAATTAAAAGAAATAATACATCCTACAATTTTAATTTTAAATTAGAAAAAAAAAAACATACGAAGACTTGAAGTATAATTTTAACAATTTTAATATGGTGCATTCTATGGTATAGAAAGATAGGTGTCAATGCATTAGTAGTTCACATTGATGATTCTTGAATGGGAAAGAATCAATTAGAGTACACAATTGTTGATTCATTAGACCCACAAAAAGAAAGAAAGTGTGTGATATTGTATCTGTGCCATAAAGACAACTTATTAGATCTTTTTATTTTAATAAATTGAATAAATATTTTGTTTATTAAAAAATATATTTTTATATTTATAAATACATATATCTCGTCTATATGAAAATAATTTTTTAAATTATTTATTTTAATAAATAAAATATTTATTCAATTTATTAAAATAAAAAAAACCTAATAAGTTGTCTCTTGGCACAGATACAATGTCACACACTCTCTTTCTTTTTGTGGGTCCAATGAATCAACAATTGTGTACTCTAATTAATTCTTTCCCATCCAAAAGCCATCCGCGTGAACTACTAATGCATTGACACCTATCCTTCTACACATGTAGAAACAATTTCATTTCTACACCATAGAATGCACCTTTTAATATACTAGTGCTATAGAAAGTCTATCAAAAAATTTCAAACAAAATTGCAATGCCCAATAATAGATTAAAGATAATAATGATCACATGGACAAAATTGGTTCACAAAAGCATAATTAGCTGGACATAGTTTATATCCAAATTCATTAAGCGTTAAATTTATATCCAATTTGGCCAACAACACACCATTATACAAAGTAATAGCCTAAATATATAGAAGTTATAGCTCACCATTGATTAAAAATTAACAATCTCCTCTCTCTCTCTATTTAGAGATTTATTAAAAAGTTAATGTATCTGAATACATTTTTATCAAAATAAAATAATTTTCAATGAATAAAAAAGAGAGAGATTTAATTTGAGTATGAAGTATATATAGAACGGACATAAATAAAATTTGTTAAACATAAGCCAGCTTTAAAAAGTTCCCGTGCTTTCAAAAGTATCCCTAACTTTTAAAAGCCGCAAGCACAAGCACTTACGCTTTTTAATTTACCAAACGCAAAATGAAGTGGTTGTGCTTTTTAAAAGGACAAGCACCTCTTGAAAAAACTTTACCAAACCCAGCCATAATATATGTACAGCTCCCTGATTCTCTTCACACCATTACAGGATGTTCTGAATTCTACTATGTGCAACCTGACCATAGAAGTTTCTTGTCCGGAAAAACAAACCAAGAGCTGCCAGAGAACCCAAAACAGTGGCAGATGCCATTATAAGGAAAGACAACATAAAACAATGAGTTCCAATGCACGTGTTTCCCTCTGATGCTTCTTTGTCATATATATACCCAACAACTCTCATTGAAAATATGTAAGATCCCACAGGACTTGCTATTGTAATGGTGTTGAATATGCTACCCATATTTCCCACACCAAATATCTCAGAAGCGATTGTGGGCATTATTGACCACTGAGAGCCATAACAGATACCCACCAAAACTGAACCAACATATAGAGCACCCTGCATTCCAGAAGCAATAATCAAATGGCCAATGCTCATGACCATTAAGGTGATGACCATAAACAAAGGTCTTGCCCATCCTCTTGTGTGTAAGAAATGATCCGAGATATAACCACCTCCGAAACGCCCAGCGAAGTTCCAAATGCTCCACAATGAAACCAAGGAATCTATGTTGCACAAATACATGTGTTCGATACGTTATGATACGATACACAAACATTATTTCCTTTAGAGAAAAAAAGAAACTAGTATAGCAATATATGTTAAATAACATGTCATAATTATTAATAAAATAAAGTATTTATATAAAGTGATAGTATAATTGGAGGAAAATAATGGATATAGACATAATGTAGTATTTTGTCTTAAAATCTTCAAATTACAAGATTTCTGGCACATTTAAAATTAACTAAAGGCTAAATTATTAAAGATATATGAAAATATATGAATGAATGTAGATACATAATGAGAGTATTGATACGAGATACGAGTATGTCACTAATCTTAAAGTATCTGCGCATCATAGAAACAAACCTGTCTCGCGCACGGTGTAACCAAGGGATTCCCCTATCTGGCTGATATTATTAATAGTTGCAAGTCCTGATCCCATGGCACATGCCACAGACAAAAACAAAATCCAAAAGTTGAGAGTTTGTGCTGCTTGCAAAAGGTTCAAGTTTCCTCCCAGTTGCAGAGTCCTCTGTTTGTTAGTATCTGATTCTGAGGACACTTGCTCCACAATTAGTTGGGTTCTCTCATCATGAAAATTTTCCGAGGTATTGGCAAGGGTCGCCTCATGTGCTTGAATTGCGATACAAAGAAGTGAGGCTAGCAACACAATGAGCAAAATCAGCATGAGCACGTGGATAATTAATGGCACTCTAAGGATGTTCTCCAGGATTATAACAGTCATTAGATATGCAGCGACAACCACAGCCATGGAAGAAAACATGTTTAGATATTTCCTTTCGTCGCCCTCTCGGGTGTTGTGGATTCTTACAAACCACATAAGCAGCAAAGTATTTATCGGCGGCAAGAGAGCTAGCATCAGAAGATATGCTTTAGGCTTCTTGTTGAATATTGTCCTATACACTTGAATTAGTATTGCTCCACTGAGACCAAGAAATCCCTATCAACAAAAAGCAAATTCCAAAAGGCAGAACTTGAAAAACAACACAACACATCAGGAACCAAAGGCTAGAATCCGATCAAGTAGAAATGGCACAATATCAGAAACACATACACTTCAAAATCAAAATTATGGTATTTAATTGTAATACTAATATCTGATACCAATACTGGTACAATCTATCTATCTATCTGTTTTTATATATTAGATTTAAATCATCTTTGTTTTTCTAATGATGCCACATTAGCACATTTGCTTACTTGGCAGAGTTTAGAAATCAACCAAACAAATTTTAGAAAATTAAAAATTAAAAAAAAAATTAAAACCATAACTCTCATAATTAATTAATTTATTACATATTATTATTCAATAGAAATATAAAGTATTAATTAAATACAATAAACATCTACATTAAAACTGTCATAATAATATTATCATAACAAATTTTAATTTACAAACTATTCAAATTCCATACTATTTGACATACTTATATATCATACATAAGACTCTTACCGATATTACTTTATTTCACAATTTGTGGTTCGCCTACGAGAAATATTTACACTAACAAATGAAGAAGAGCCTATTTATTTAAAAATGATTCTATTACATGATTAGATACAAAATAAAAATATTTTTTGTATTTTTAAAACAAATTTATGAGAAAAAACACTCTTATTACTTTTACTATTTATACTTTTTTCATTATTTTGTAATACTTTATGTTATTTAAATTATTCTGATTAAAAATAGCTTATTCAATATATTATATGTACACACACAATAAATATTCTAAAAAATTTTATTCTTACTATTATAGATGTCATTGAAAAACTGTATGCACTAAGAGAAAAAGAATAAATAGATGTCAAAGAAAAATCCACAAAAAATATAAAAAAATAAAGTATTTGTACTACAACAAATAAAAATATTACAAATTCAAATTATAAAAAATTTCATTAAATTCTATCAAATTGTACCTATCTAACTCAATAATTATTATAGATTCAAAATTAAATTAAAAAGTTTTAAATCAAAGTGCTACAGTAACTTCTGTGCTATTTGATAAAGAAGCAACAAAATTATTAGGTACAACTACCTTAAATCTAATTACACTCCAAGATAACAATGACACTCAAACATCATCCTAATTGAAAAATTTATATAACTTCACACTCATATTTGAAATCAAAGTAAATGATTTTAACTATGTTCTCAACAATACACTATTACCAAGACATTTATCCCAACAAAAAATACAAAAACTCAACTCCTATTACAACAAATAAAACAGGTAATACAACAAAAATTTCATTTATTCAAAACATCATTTATATTGCTCATTTAAATTCTTCATTGATTATAGGAACCAACTTCACTATTACTAATACCATTAGACCTAGATGACATACAAATCAAGAGATTAAAGAGAAAGAAAAATAAACGAATTTAAGACATCTTTAGATGAAAAACAAATGCAAAGATGAGACAAAACAAAAGATAATAAATCAGAAAATTTATACAAGTCAACAGTTCAATAAAAACATGTCTCCACAAGAACATATGATAGGAAGAAGAAAGAAACAACTCCAACAACAACCGAAAATAAAAAAAAAAAGACAAACATCATATAAGAAGACTAAGTCTGTCAATTAAAACAAATACGCAAATAAAAAACAATAAATAAGATATAACTTTGTACAACTTCAATGTAAAAAAAAACTTTTGTATTATAAAATATTTTATATAAAAACACATCAAATTTAATATTTAGTTATATATAGTT
>NC_029789.2:118299430-118300391 GCF_000816755.2 Arachis ipaensis | reverse complement strand
TAATATTACTTAAGTTTGTATATATTTTAATTAATTTTTAAATAATATAATATTTTTTAAAATATACTATATACTATCATTAATTTATCATCCCGCGCATCGCACGGGTCTCACTCTAGTAATAAATTAATAAGTATAAACCAAAACAATTAAATATGATAGGGTGGCGTTGTCATTTTCATCAAAGTGGTACCTAAAGTATGAATTGAATCAAATTAATCAAATATTGGATTTTGGGATGCTCCAAAGTAATGGGGACAACAAAAGTAAGCTAGTTAGTTTAACTCAAGAATTTGTATCTAACTCACCTAGCTTGAAGAATTCATAACGTAAACCAACAGAATCCTGTCTATACTATCTGAACAGAAGAGAGAGAGAGTGAAATGGAGTTGCTTAGTTTAGAAAGTTCCATTTGAGGGATAATTATGTCAGTTAGCACGTAACAATTTAATTAGCTCATTGAAAGTTTGGCACTGGTGATATTCTACTCCATGTAGATCACAAATTTCACTCATTTTTCACTAAACTTCTCTCGGATTCTACTTTCTATACTTTGATAAAAAAGACTCCTAAAACAAAAAAGATGGCAATTGAGAAAATTCCTAAATTGGTAGCCAAACGTTTTTGTGTTGGACAATTTTTTCTTCTCCATTTTTAGAAAGTTGGAAGTCTCTAACCATGCAAATGTACTTCAAAATTTGAGAATGACAAATTTTCATTCCTCATCATTTTTCTTCAGGACAAGTTCCCCACTACTAATCTAGCACATCTTCTCCATTGACAAGGGATAAATTTGCTATTTCAAATGTTGAGAATTTTTTTGTGGGAAAATTAATGACCACTAAACAAGAGCTAATTATTAAGAAATACTAATCACATCAAAATTATAAAAGATAATTATTTTAGCTACCGTAGTTATATAATTAGATGTTGCTTTCAAAATTAAATTCGCATAAGAGAA
>NC_029789.2:118296570-118299417 GCF_000816755.2 Arachis ipaensis | reverse complement strand
AATTTCACACTATTAAAACCATTAAAAATACTAATAATGATTAATTGATAGCTACAAATTACAAAATATGTTACCCTTAACACTACTGTTCATATAAAATTATTAAGTTAGAAATTCACCTGCAAACTACAGTTAAAAATTATTAGATAATTTGAACCAAATTATTATTTAACAGTTATCAATTATCCATTTCATAATATGAGTTGTCACTGCTTGTTTACGTTGAAACTCACTTACAGTTGTGCATACCTGAAATTGATAGTTAACAACCGCATAGTTTGATAATTTACCTTCATGATGCCCACAATTGTTCCCCTATAGTCAGGGAAGTTGTGGACGCCGGTGACAACATTGGAAGTGTTGAAGTATCCCTGAGCCTGGGCTGTCACGTACATGAATAGGCACATGATAGGCACGGGCACCGGAGCGATAACGCCCGCAACCGCTGCCCACATGAGGAAATAGCCCAAGAAGCATTGGGCCGAGCCCAATAAGTGGATCAGCCAGGGCCCGTTAGCTGTTCGGCGCGCAGCGAAGTCGTAGAGAAGGCCGCAAAGGACACCGGCGTTGACCCCTACGTCCTTCCAGACAGACACAGTGGTGAGAGTTGACTGATCGTAGTGCAGCGTTGACTTTAGGGTTTGGGAATAGATTGAGAAAGTGTAGAGTGATCCGCTGCTGCACTGAATCCATGTGCTCGCCACCGTGGATATCCACTTCGATTTCGCGTATGAGCTCAATTTCTTCCAATCCATCATCACTTTGGTAGATTGATTTTGAAGTTCCTAGGTTTTTTGACATTTTTCAGTGTGTCGGTTGTTATTCTGAAGTTTTAGGGTTCAATCAGGTAATGACGCCTGTAAAGTCGGACGCTGTTCGTTTTGCCACTTGTTAGTTGTTACTATTGTAGTATTTGAAATGGGCTTAGCAACTTTATTATTTTTCAGTGTGTTGGGTTCTTTCGTGTTCTCCTTATTCCTCTTCTCTGTATGTTCTACTTCTGTTGTGTTAGTGAGTCATGTTCTGTTCTGTTATGTTACGCTGTTGTTACTTGTTACAATGATGAGAAGGTGATACTGTTAGGCTGCCTTTGTTTTCACCACACAAAGACAAACTCAAAATTGTGATTATCCTAATAAAAAAGATATTAACAAATAATTTATTTTTTATTTTTTTTATTAATCATTATTTATATTAATTTTTTATAATTATATTTATTATTATATTTTTTTTAAAAAAATTTAAATAAAAAAATAAATTAAATTTTTATAATATATTCTAATTTATTATCAAATAAAATATAAAAATACTAATTTTTGTGTCTTAATTTTTTGTATTTTATTTTTTATATTTTTTCTTATTCTATTCTCAAAAATAAAAACAACTTTAACGATGTTGTATTCTATCACCATCACAAAAAAGGTGATACTTTAGTCAAATATATTTAGGGCGAAAATATAGGTGCGGTCAATTTTTCGTGAAGTTAATAGTTGAGAATTATTAAATTATTTAAATAATTTGATTAAATTTTCATCTAATGGTTATAAATTATTAACTTCACATAAAGTTTGACTATAGCTAAATTTCTCCCCATATTTAATACGTTAAATCATTTAATAATTCACATTATCATATGTTTTAATTTCGTGAAGTTGAAACCTTACAAGAATTAAAACTTGAAACTGCAATACGAGAATTACCGTAACTGGGATTTGGAAAAGAGAGAATAAGAACTGTATGCAGCGTGTAAGAATTGAAGAGAGCGAGTTCTTATGCCCTAATCGCTACCGTTCTTTTTCTTGAATTGAATTTTGTAAAAGGAATTTCCTAATTAAGGAGTATGCCTGATCAAAACCTTCAATTTTGCGTTGATTTAGATTTTAAGACAGGATTTGGTTCTGACTTAAAACATGTTATTATTCTGTCTTTCATTTTTGGGTTTATGTATTCCATTTGGATTATTCTCTACATACAAGTCATTTACACATACAAGTTTATACAAGTCATTTATATTGTATTGTTTAAGAATTTTTTTTGTATGTGTATTGATAAGTTCTATATAATTCAAAACTCTTCCTCTCCTTCCTTGCATTATAAAAGTGGATTTTATTTAATTAGGATTAATTTGTATAAACTTGTATGTCAAAAAGACTTGTATGTATAATAAGTCTCATTTTATTTTGGACTTAAATGTGGTTCATTATCATTGATTAATAAATTGATAAAGAGTATAAGTAATAAAAACTACTAAACAATGAACAGTATCAACCAAATGAGAACTGGGAAGCCAGACCTCGAAGGTTCTTCCCTAGAGAGTTTCCTCATTTTTCGAACAATTCGAATTTTCGTATGTTGAACAATTTTTAGTACGTATACTGTATAGTTTCCCTTGCATTTGTTGCACATGAAGATTACCAAGACAATTCAAATAAAGCCTCTAGATGAATGTAAGAATATAAAAATAAAATTGAAAACAAATCATTTCCAAAATACATAGAAAAACAAAAGAAAAGATTACTTGAGAGAATTACAATTTAAAATTAGTTGTAGTCATCATATATAGCAAATGTATAAATTCATTCAGATGTCATTTTTAGAATTAAAAAATATCTCATTAATGGAAAAAGGAAAAAAGAAAATTCAAATGCATCTCTCATTACTTGAACATAGAACTGCTTCAAGAAATTTTATAACTTTCATTCAAACATGTCAATATTCGCAGCAAACTAAATCTCACTTGATTTTTTCTTGCCTAATACTCTGCATTTTCCATGTAAAAAATAGAACTTAATCATAAACTGCATTTTTCAAATAAAAAAGAACTAGTGAGAACAACGTCCTTACTAC
>NC_029789.2:118273577-118290461 GCF_000816755.2 Arachis ipaensis | reverse complement strand
TGTAATTTCACACTATTAAAACCATTAAAAATACTAATAATGATTAATTGATAGCTACAAATTACAAAATATGTTACCCTTAACACTACTGTTCATATAAAATTATTAAGTTAGAAATTCACCTGCAAACTACAGTTAAAAATTATTAGATAATTTGAACCAAATTATTATTTAACAGTTATCAATTATCCATTTCATAATATGAGTTGTCACTGCTTGTTTACGTTGAAACTCACTTACAGTTGTGCATACCTGAAATTGATAGTTAACAACCGCATAGTTTGATAATTTACCTTCATGATGCCCACAATTGTTCCCCTATAGTCAGGGAAGTTGTGGACGCCGGTGACAACATTGGAAGTGTTGAAGTATCCCTGAGCCTGGGCTGTCACGTACATGAATAGGCACATGATAGGCACGGGCACCGGAGCGATAACGCCCGCAACCGCTGCCCACATGAGGAAATAGCCCAAGAAGCATTGGGCCGAGCCCAATAAGTGGATCAGCCAGGGCCCGTTAGCTGTTCGGCGCGCAGCGAAGTCGTAGAGAAGGCCGCAAAGGACACCGGCGTTGACCCCTACGTCCTTCCAGACAGACACAGTGGTGAGAGTTGACTGATCGTAGTGCAGCGTTGACTTTAGGGTTTGGGAATAGATTGAGAAAGTGTAGAGTGATCCGCTGCTGCACTGAATCCATGTGCTCGCCACCGTGGATATCCACTTCGATTTCGCGTATGAGCTCAATTTCTTCCAATCCATCATCACTTTGGTAGATTGATTTTGAAGTTCCTAGGTTTTTTGACATTTTTCAGTGTGTCGGTTGTTATTCTGAAGTTTTAGGGTTCAATCAGGTAATGACGCCTGTAAAGTCGGACGCTGTTCGTTTTGCCACTTGTTAGTTGTTACTATTGTAGTATTTGAAATGGGCTTAGCAACTTTATTATTTTTCAGTGTGTTGGGTTCTTTCGTGTTCTCCTTATTCCTCTTCTCTGTATGTTCTACTTCTGTTGTGTTAGTGAGTCATGTTCTGTTCTGTTATGTTACGCTGTTGTTACTTGTTACAATGATGAGAAGGTGATACTGTTAGGCTGCCTTTGTTTTCACCACACAAAGACAAACTCAAAATTGTGATTATCCTAATAAAAAAGATATTAACAAATAATTTATTTTTTATTTTTTTTATTAATCATTATTTATATTAATTTTTTATAATTATATTTATTATTATATTTTTTTTAAAAAAATTTAAATAAAAAAATAAATTAAATTTTTATAATATATTCTAATTTATTATCAAATAAAATATAAAAATACTAATTTTTGTGTCTTAATTTTTTGTATTTTATTTTTTATATTTTTTCTTATTCTATTCTCAAAAATAAAAACAACTTTAACGATGTTGTATTCTATCACCATCACAAAAAAGGTGATACTTTAGTCAAATATATTTAGGGCGAAAATATAGGTGCGGTCAATTTTTCGTGAAGTTAATAGTTGAGAATTATTAAATTATTTAAATAATTTGATTAAATTTTCATCTAATGGTTATAAATTATTAACTTCACATAAAGTTTGACTATAGCTAAATTTCTCCCCATATTTAATACGTTAAATCATTTAATAATTCACATTATCATATGTTTTAATTTCTAAAATAAATTAAATTTTTATAATATATTCTAATTTATTATCAAATAAAATATAAAAATACTAATTTTTGTGTCTTAATTTTTTGTATTTTATTTTTTATATTTTTTCTTATTCTATTCTCAAAAATAAAAACAACTTTAACGATGTTGTATTCTATCACCATCACAAAAAAGGTGATACTTTAGTCAAATATATTTAGGGCGAAAATATAGGTGCGGTCAATTTTTCGTGAAGTTAATAGTTGAGAATTATTAAATTATTTAAATAATTTGATTAAATTTTCATCTAATGGTTATAAATTATTAACTTCACATAAAGTTTGACTATAGCTAAATTTCTCCCCATATTTAATACGTTAAATCATTTAATAATTCACATTATCATATGTTTTAATTTCGTGAAGTTGAAACCTTACAAGAATTAAAACTTGAAACTGCAATACGAGAATTACCGTAACTGGGATTTGGAAAAGAGAGAATAAGAACTGTATGCAGCGTGTAAGAATTGAAGAGAGCGAGTTCTTATGCCCTAATCGCTACCGTTCTTTTTCTTGAATTGAATTTTGTAAAAGGAATTTCCTAATTAAGGAGTATGCCTGATCAAAACCTTCAATTTTGCGTTGATTTAGATTTTAAGACAGGATTTGGTTCTGACTTAAAACATGTTATTATTCTGTCTTTCATTTTTGGGTTTATGTATTCCATTTGGATTATTCTCTACATACAAGTCATTTACACATACAAGTTTATACAAGTCATTTATATTGTATTGTTTAAGAATTTTTTTTGTATGTGTATTGATAAGTTCTATATAATTCAAAACTCTTCCTCTCCTTCCTTGCATTATAAAAGTGGATTTTATTTAATTAGGATTAATTTGTATAAACTTGTATGTCAAAAAGACTTGTATGTATAATAAGTCTCATTTTATTTTGGACTTAAATGTGGTTCATTATCATTGATTAATAAATTGATAAAGAGTATAAGTAATAAAAACTACTAAACAATGAACAGTATCAACCAAATGAGAACTGGGAAGCCAGACCTCGAAGGTTCTTCCCTAGAGAGTTTCCTCATTTTTCGAACAATTCGAATTTTCGTATGTTGAACAATTTTTAGTACGTATACTGTATAGTTTCCCTTGCATTTGTTGCACATGAAGATTACCAAGACAATTCAAATAAAGCCTCTAGATGAATGTAAGAATATAAAAATAAAATTGAAAACAAATCATTTCCAAAATACATAGAAAAACAAAAGAAAAGATTACTTGAGAGAATTACAATTTAAAATTAGTTGTAGTCATCATATATAGCAAATGTATAAATTCATTCAGATGTCATTTTTAGAATTAAAAAATATCTCATTAATGGAAAAAGGAAAAAAGAAAATTCAAATGCATCTCTCATTACTTGAACATAGAACTGCTTCAAGAAATTTTATAACTTTCATTCAAACATGTCAATATTCGCAGCAAACTAAATCTCACTTGATTTTTTCTTGCCTAATACTCTGCATTTTCCATGTAAAAAATAGAACTTAATCATAAACTGCATTTTTCAAATAAAAAAGAACTAGTGAGAACAACGTCCTTACTACCAGCTGGCCTTATATAATATGTGCATGGTGCAATTCGCCATTAATATGAAAATTTTGCTCATCAATATTAAGGGCTTGTTTGGGTGAGCTTTTACGAAAAGATCTTTTTTGAGTTATCTTTTTTTAAAAAATCTTATAGAAAAGTAAAAGTAATTTTATGTTTGAATATCTCATGTAAAAAAGTATTTTTATCTATCAAGTATGTTTGGGTATAACAATATAAAAGTACTTTTTTGTTTATTTATTACATGAAAAACATCTTTTTTTAAAGAAAAAAGATCTTTTAAAAAAAGATATAAATTACAGCTTCTCAAAAAAGATCTTTTTTTATTTTACTAGTGCTTTTACTTTTACTACTAGAAATTTGCCAAACACGTTAAAAAAATAAAAAAAGATCTTTTTTATTGAAAAAAGATCTTTTTTTAACAAAATAATGGCGCCCAAACATGCACTAACAATAGCAACAAAAATCTTTCCCCACTCTGTTATGTTGGCTCAAACCGCTCAATAGATTGGACAACATTTTCTTTTATCATATTTAAAACATTAACATATAAATCTCTTTTAATAGTTTCACCAGTAGTTTCTCTACTTCAAGCCATTGGAATACCTTCTATATTATCTACTCTCTTGTTATTGGATACGAAGACACCACTGCTGTTCTCATTGTCAATCTCTTCAGCCACTCCTAAGTAACATGGTCATAAGAGATAGTTCAATTGAATGAAGTGAACAGAAAAAGCTCAAATCACAACACATAATACCTCTCGGGAGTGGAATGCACCTAGTCTATGATTAAAGGGGCGCCTTCATAACATTGTTACTGATATTTATTATTGTTGTATTTTTTGTAGTATCAATATGGTGAAATATCATGATATCATATTATTTTTCTCAGAAAATTGTGTTATAGGAGCAGGAAAATATAATTATCCTTGCAAAATTTACAAAGCAAGTACGGTGCACGCAGAAATTCAAATTTGGTCCAGCCATCCTATATTCTTGCATACTCTGATACTCATATTAGATCCCTAAAGCCCCACCAGAAATGTATTGCATCAAGAAAGCCTAGTGTAGAAGATGTCCACCTATGGATCTTGAAGAGCTCAATTAAGAAAACTAGTGTTCATTTTCAACTCTTGAATTCTCGGAAACCGAAGACAATGGCCTTCTAGTATCATTGACAAGAGTGCCATACTATTTCTTATCAACACTAATAGAACTGAAATGATCAAATGCTTAACAACCTAACAGAAGCAAAATTGAAAAATAACATAAACAAGAAGCAAATTCCAGCACAATTCAGAACACTAGGCTGCATTTGGAAGGGAGACTTAGACTAAATTAAGTCTCTATATTATGTTTGGTGTAAAGTGTACAACACTGAGTTATGTCTTAGTATCCTATTTGGTTCAAGATAAATATAGAGATGAAATAAGTATATTTACTAAAATACTCTTAACTACTAAAAAAATATCAAAATTTCAGTCTTCGTTCCTAAAAATTTTAGTCCGTTGTATCCCCACTTTCTGGAGGTAATGAAGGGACTGAAATTTTGTATCCAGCGATTGAAATTTTAGTTCTAATTTCTGGTTACCAAACACAATACTAAGTAGTAGTCCCAGTCTCTGAAAACAAAACACTACCTAAATGCGCTCCAAAGTGAACCTTATGAAAGTAATGCCCGAGGTATCTAGTATGGATCTAATTGCATAGTTGCACACAGCAGTGACAGCACTAATACACTACTTCATGGGTGTATATCCCACAAAGAATGTTTAAATTCAAATAGCTCTTTTTTAATCTATTATGATACTTATGTTTCATTTACATTGAGAGGCAACAACGCCAATCGAAGAACAGAACTCTCCCACCTCACTGGCTACAAGTTTCAAAATATCAGCCAACAAAAACTTACTGAATCAAAATTCACAGCACCAAGCAAACGGACACTTTTTCATGATTATTAAGAAGATGCTTCTTTAGCTGCAGTTCATTGACGACAACTAATTATCTTTACTTCACATTCACTAAGATAATTCATATGGCAAAGAAATGTACCTTGATAGCAACAGAGGTGACTCCCTTATCAACACAAAAATATGTTCCTGACCTAGGGGCATTAAGCTCTGAGAACTTCCTCATAATTTCAACAGATTTATCTCATGGTTCCACTGGAAAAGCAACCAAAATATTTAAATGGAAGCGATATGTTAACAAGTCACCAAATTGAACTCAAAACTATCACAAAATCAGAACATAGTGGGAAGGTGGTAAAATTGATTTTGGTAATTTTGAAGCCTAACTCTCAAGTCTCGAAAGCAATTCTTGCCTCCAAAACTGATTTTAATAATTAATTGAACTGAAAATTCTTCACTTACTGCCACAATCATTTTTAGAGGAACCATCGAACATAAGTTTGTCAACTCTAAATCAATTTTGTCAGAATTAATTTTACCTAAAATAAATTTTACAACTAATACAAGTAATTTGAAAAAAAAAAAGTAAGTCTTATACACATCTCCACAAACGTAAAAAGGATGTGCAGCAGACAAAATTTAACTTCCCTAAGTTCTGCCAGATTCAAAAGCCAAAAAGCATTGAAATTTGACAAAAGAAAAAAAATAGAAATAAAAACAAGATTTGACTTGAAAAATCAAAATCCATTTCACGCCTCACAAAATGAGTGCTAATAATTATCTTAAAATAATAATAAGAAGAAATAAAAGAAATTTCAAAATTATGTTAGAACTTAACAGAGAGGATTTTCGCAAATAGGATCAGGATGCAACTAAACACAACAAATAACTACAACACTTTACACCACAGGTCCAGAACCAAAGCTAGAACTGGGATTGTCAAGGGGAGAGAAAGGAAAAGGGTTTGTACTGTAAAGTTCAAAATTTAACACTACAAGCCTTCCCTTCCAGTCAAAACCTTAACTTGCAAAGAAACACTAAGGAGTTAGGAACCATTAGAGAAAGAAAATAACCAGTTCGCAGATAGTAGGCGATTTGTGTCATGCATCAGTCAAAATAATGGCCTCCACTAGTCGAAATATGAGAGGCAAGCAATACATAGATGACACACTGATGGATATTATTGCATATTGACCGAGACTGGGAGTGGCTTAGGGAACAAGACACTCACTCAGTGAAGGCCAGAGGGAGTAGATACATGAAATCTACATAGGAAGAGAGATTATTTCCAATATGTGTGATTTTTGGGTCACAGTAGCAAAAATAGCACTATTGAATGAACGAGATGCATGCTTCATCACCAAACAGAAAATCCAGTTGGTTAACAATTCTTCTTTTTTTTTTTTTTGGATTAAAGACATTGCCACATGAACTGCTTTTGTTACAAGAAGGGCAATTGAACTTGGTATCTAATTTGATCAGCAAGCACAATGCTGCATAAGCTGTTGGCAATCAAGACCTTATAAGTAAGTAATCCAGAACATTTGAGAAGTAATTAGACTTAAAAGACAAGAGATGTAAACTCTAATTCCAGCTTAATAAACCCACTCACTTGCTTCATGACCAAATACATATACACCAATAATTAACAATGGTAAAGAGCCAAGCAACACAGAAATAAAATTTAGTATTTGATTTTGTGTAATTTCTCTATTTTAAGCATGCTCCTCTTTTGAGTTCATCTTGAGTTTAATATATCACAAGACTGAAGTACTCGAGTCATCTTGATTTTCCTTTCCTACATTACTTCTTTTCTTCATCTTTCCATAATTTTTATATTTTTCAGTTTGCTCTGTAAACTTCTGGTTGTAAAATCTTAAGCATCATTTTAAGCTGATGGCCAACTTTTACCAATTGAGGAAGAAAGGAACAAAAATTAATTTCTTCAAAGAATTGAGATGCTCATACTAAAAGATGAATTGATACAGAATGTAACTGAAAGAACAGCAAACTACATCATTTTTCTTATTCCTTCCGACACAAAATAGTAAACTACATAACACAATCCAGCCACACAAAGAACTTCTGGAAAGTTGCAAATCCAACATTTCTGCAAAATAAATCAGAGAATACGAGAACGGTTTCCTCAGGCATTACCTTGTGATGAAATGATACCACCTGAATTCCTTGTCATCACACAGAATGTTTTAATCTTCTGAGCACAACTAGCTTATAGAAATTTCGTGTCCGGAAGTATAATGCGAGACCAGCCAAAAATGCGACAAACGATACAGCTGCCAGGATAAAAAACGATGACATGAAGCAATGTATTCCAAAGCATGAGTTAGCTTCTTTATCGGCTTCCTTGTCGTAAATATATCCGACAACTTTCACAGAAAGTAAATAAGATCCAAGCGGACTTGCAGCAGCAATAGTGTTGAAAATGGTACCCATATGCCTTACACCGAAAATCTCAGAAGTGATAGTAGGCATCAAGGACCAATGTGCACCATAGCAGATTCCCACCAAGACAGGACCCAAATACAGGTTTCCAGGGAAACCAACAGCTATAATGACATGGCCGAAAATCATCGTCCCCAGAGTTGCTGCCATCAACAAGGGCCTCGGCCAACCTTTTCGATGCATGATATAATCAGATACATAACCACCTCCAAAACGGCCAAGAAAGTTCCACATACTCCACAAGGACACCATATTATTAATCTCAATTGTACTATAGCCAAGAGATTCGCCTATTTGGCTCATGTTATTTATCATTGCCAGCCCTGAGCCTAACCCTGATATCATGGTTAAAAACAACATCCAAAAATCAATCGTGCACATAGCTTGCAAGAGGTTCATTTCTTGTTCATGGGTCAACATGTCATCTGAATTCAATTGTAGCTGCCCTGCATCACTAGGCAGCTCTTGGTATTCCGATTGATCCCCTGATGGAGAATAACTAGACGACACGATTAGCTTTTGGCTGTCCGTTGAAGGGGGCCTCTCAAACGAGAAGGTTTGCGCGAAGCTTCGTGACTCCTCCCATTGAGCTTTGATGGCAATGCCGTAGGGGAGTGCTAGTAGAACCATTAGGATTACAAATGTTAACATGCGCGCCCAAGTTGATAAGCTGGTGAAGTTTTGTAAAATAATTATGAACATGAGATAGGCAACAATAATCACAGTGACCACTGAGAAACCGTTCAAATGCTTCTTGTAATTGCTGTCGCGCACTTCATAGATCCTCACCAAAAACATTAGCAGTACACATATGAATGCAGGCAAGCAAGCAAGCATCAGAAGGTATGTGGCCGGGTCGCCATCACAAAATGTGTGATACAGCTGAATTAGGATTGCTCCACTGAGTCCAAGGAAGCCCTGATCAATAATGAAATGCATACCACATTATTAAACAGCAAACATTAAGGATGTTCTGGAATCATCAAAACTCCATTTTGATTTGTAAAAGGTTTTTGAAAAACAATGTGGGTCAAAATATTTATGATAATCATTCACCGGATTATCATGTTAAAGCATTTATTGGTCTGAAGGTTTATGGATTCTTACTTCCTCACATCATAGACAAATTCACTAAAGAGAAGTATTATCCAATAAGAAATGAGTTAATGTAATAACCATATAAGTAAAACCTACTTATTAGTAAGAGACTCACTATTTAACTACTTTTGCCGCTTGATTCATTTCTGTTATTTTCAGTTAACATTCTTTAAATAAAAGATGATTTGAATTTTGGTAACACAAAATGTACCTTCATAATGCCCACAATGGTACCACTATATTCAGGGAAATTACGCAAGCCAGTGACAACATTAGTGGTATTCAAGAACGTCTGGCCGTTAGCTCCAAGCCACGCAAAGAAGCACATAACCCAAACCGGCGGCGTCCCAATGAGCCCAACAACAGCGGCCCACATGAACATGAACCCCACGAACACCTGGACCGCCCCGGCCGCCAGCACCACCCAGGGACCACCCAATGAGGCCCACTTCGACTTTGCCGACAAGCACTCCACGCCACCGCTCCGGTAGGGAGTGACGGCGGTGTAAAGGAGGCCGGAGAGGATGCCGAAGTTGGCGCCGATGTCCTTGAACACCGAAACGGTATCAAGCGTGGATTGGTCGTAGCCTTGCGAGGACTTGAGCACTGGGGAGTAGATGCTGAAGGTGTACGATGCACCGCAGCTCCACTGGATCATTATAGCTGCGGCTGCACCGGTCCACCGATTTAACAACCACTCCGCCATCGGATTTGTCGTTCCTTCGGTACGGTTTTTTGTGGTTCCTTAATTTCCACGACGATGGTGGTGGTGGTTCTTTCCAGTTTGCGGTTGCGTGTTCATATTATATAGAGATCCTTCTCGCAGTTGAAAAATATGGAGTTAATGACGAAAAGAAAGTGTTTGTTATTATCCGCATGGGGATAATGGATTATTAGTTTATTATTAGTTTATTATTACTGTTATTTCTATTATTAGTTGTGGATTTAAAAAGTTGCAGCAGGAAATGATTGTTAATTTATTAATTAATTATTAGTGATGTGGGATTTCGGTATGGGTCACTCTTACGGCCGTCAAACGTGTAAGTTCGGTCCATTTAGGTCTGGCCTGTTAAACCCATTTTATTTATGGGTCATAATTTTTTAGTTTGGACTGTTTATAATTAGTCCGATGAATTAAAAGGGTCAATTCGTTTATCTTTTTATTTTATTTTTTGAAAAATATTTTAACAAAAAATATTATTTTTAGGTCAAAAATCTTTAAAAAATAATATTTTTTAATTGATGGGTTGAATTTTGGGTCGAGTCAAGAGAAATATCGGCTAAAAGTGTTACTTTTTTGAAAAAAAAATAATAAACGGGTCACCTGTTTAGCCCGGACTAGCCCATTTAACCGATTATTTATTTCGGGTTAATCGGGCTCAGTCCGTTTAGCCCGAAATTTAAACGGGCTTAATTTTAGAGGCAAAGTCTGTCCATTTAAATGGGTAAACGGGTTAGCCCGATGAGTTTAGCCCATTTTAACGGCCCTAGTCATTCTAAGAATCTCGCACTAATATTTTATTAATATTAAAATATAAAATAATATTTTAATCATTTCTAATGTCTTTTTTTAATTATATAAAAATATTTAAAATATTTTTGTTTTAATATATAATAATATATATTATTTCTAAACTCATTTCAAGAATACATGTTAAAAATAATGTTGAACACGCTGACACGTGATGGCATTTAGGTGTGTCTAAGTGTGTCCAGAGAAAAAATTTTTATTTTTTATTAAGACACAGTTGGATACAGTAGACACACGTCTCAAACGAATGTCGATGAGTGTCGTGTCCGAGATATGTTCGACACACTGATACGGCAACTCAACGAAGTGTCCATGCTTTATAGCTCACATGATGTTATGTACTTGGTAGAAACTTAGGTGTACTCAACTTCACGTGAAGTTGATAGTTGAGAGTCGTTAGATAAAAATTAGTCAAATCAGTCAAATCATTTAATGGCTCTCAACTATCAACTTCCAATGAAGTTGACTGCACCTAAGTTTTCACCTATGTACTTGTGGTTCCAATTTTTTTGACATGAAAATTGGAAACTCGAAAGACTTTCTTTTTAGTTTTCCTTTTTCTTTTGTTTTTTTAGGGATGGTAATTCTCCTGACAGAGTGGGTATTCGCGGGATTTATCCGTCGAAGAGTAAATTTGGAGAGCATTTTCTCTCCACGGGAGATGGGAACGGGTATCCGTGTAATAAACGGGGCGGGACAGGGATAGAGGTACCTATCCCGTAGGTACTCATTTAATATCTATAAATATAAAATGATAAAATTAACCTTGTATATTAGTTAAAACCTAAAACTAATTCACAATTTCACACCGTCACTTAACTCACTTCATTCTATCGTTCTCTCACAGGAGCCTCTCTCTCTCTCTCTCACTCACAATCTCACTAGTCACCACCTCCTTTAGTCCTTCTTCCTTCTCACTGCATCACCGACATTCTTCCTCTTAACTCCTCACATCGTCATCCTTTACTTTCTTCCGTCACTGCCGCCGCTCACTCTCTTCCTCTCATTGTGTCGCTCGCTGCTCACAGCTTCGTCGTCGCCTCCGCCTCTGCTCTACGCGACGCCTCACGACATCAATGACAATTCTACTCCAACAACGCCTCTTCAACACAACGCTTCAGCTCCACGACGCCTCTGCTCCGTGACGAAGCCTCAGATCTGCGACGTCGATGACAACTGTTATCCAACGTCGCCTTTGCTCAATGAAGACGATGACGATTCTGCTCCATAGCTGGTTTCTGTTGATTGATGAAATTGGTTTTAATATATATTTTGATTTTTTATTGATGAAATTGGGTTTAGGGTTTAATTTATGGGTTTAGGATTATGGTTTTGATTCTGTTAGTTGATAAATTTGAGTTCAGAGTTAGATTCTATTGCTGTAAAATTTGATTTAGGATTTAGATTTGTAAAATTGGGATATATATTGAATTTATTTTAAACTGTTTTTGAAATTTTTATGGATTCTGTTTTTCTTTCCCTTCAAACCTATGAATATTTGCGGATATCCAAAAATCCGGTGGGTTACCAGGTCCCCGTTACTCGACAAAGTATTCGTGCTTTATAGATGTTCGTGAGTTCAAAGGGTCGGCTGGTGACAAAGTGCTTGGGGTGTAGATGGGAACCTGAACGTGAACTTTTGACGGGAAGAACTGTGTGCGTGATTTGTTGATTGGTCGGCGGATGGGGCCACCTGCAAGGACACTCTGATGCCAAAGTAAGTGTCCATACAATAAGGCGGCTAGATTAGGATTATGGTAACGTACCTGAGGAGAGGGGTAGGTCCCTCTCCTTTATTTCCATTGTCAAGTGAGCCCCCTCACTTGGACCTAGCCCTTTAGAAACTTCTGCCAGCAGTCTAGATCCCATTTCAAGAGGTCGTGTCTCGTCGTATGACTGGGTTGTGGATCCGTTTGGTAGACCTTCGGTACTTATTACGCTGGACCAAAACAATAAATAAACACGTATTTTGAATATACTACATCTAATATATGAAAATAATTTAAATATTGATTCGGGTGGGTTTTGTGAAAAATAGATTAAGTGAAAAATAATAGTTAAGATGAGAGATTAGGGGTAAGTAAACTTGTGAGGAAGACACTTCTATTAATGGCAAATAAGCAATACAAGAACTAATAATGAGGAAGTAGAGGTGGAGAACAAGTGTTGAGACCTCCACTAATGTCACAAGAGGATGAATGAGCTTCGTTTAAAGTGGACAGGGGCTGGTTAATGGTTGTCGAGTGTTCGGGTGGAACACCAGAACGCCAGTTTTTACTCGTGAAGGTGGTGAATGAAATGAAGAACAATGAAAGAAAATTTGGGTAGAGGAAAAGATGAATTTTTTAGCTTCTTAGCTTCAGAAGTCAGAAAGGTCTGTGAAGAAGAAGATGAAGGTGAAAGTGAAAAGTGAGAGTCTGGTTGAAGGTGAAGGTGAAAAGTGAAGTCTGGCTGAAGGTGAAGGTGAAAAGTGAAGTGAAGGATTATTTACAGAGGTGGCTTGAGGTCCTTTTTGTAGTGTAAAACCATGATGAAGAGGACACCCCTTGACCAATGGTTTTAGTCTGACATTTGGCTTACTGCTGTTTCTAAAATATCTTTAGGTACTCCTGTCACCTCAAGTCTTGTCAACTGAAAAGGTAGGAAGTTGATTCCCACACATTAAACTAAAGCTCCTGACATGTGACATTAGTAAAGGGACATCTAGTTTGGTTTTCTTTCAACTAGATGACACCTTTACACTCTAAATTCAACCAATCCACTTCCACCAATATAGTTCCCACTGAAGAGAAATTCAACTCCTCAAAGTGTTCTTTTGGGTTCCATCCTTTTAATTAGCCCAATACCTTTAGGAGGAACTTAACTCTTTTTTGACCATGTTTGTAGGTCATTATAAAAATTAATTATGTACAAAAAAGATTTATATTTTTAGTACACAATCATAAGCCCCCATGCAGTCTTTGAGGGTACAAAGTATTCCCTCAAGCTGCATTAAACTTTTTTGTACTCAACACAACAAGAATAATTAAAAAATTTTTTTTGGTTAACATATCAACTCTAAAGAATCAAATCTCCCCTCTTTTATTTATTTTTTTGTCATAATGAGATATGTATTTGTAAATATTATGATATTCAAATATAAATATTTCTGTATAATATGAATATAATTATGTACTCATAAAAAAATGAATAAAAGAATGTTATTGTGCAAATATTTTAAATATTAATAAAATAAATAAATAAATAAGATTAGTAAATAAATATATTCATAATTTATTTGTATGAAAAAAGAGGGATGATTTGATTTAATATAATAATTTAATATATAAAGAAATAAGAAGGGGAGAAATTCTTACCCTTTTAATTGGACGCGTTTTAAATTTGAGTACCTGAATTTGGAGACACACATAAGGAGAGAAAACACCTGGAAGGGTAGGGGAGAGGTGTTCCTCATCATCTCTGCTAGGACATTTTTTACACAACGCAGTATCATCACTGCTATCACCACCACCATCCAAATCCTCTGTCTTCTTCAACAATTGGGAGTTTTTCTTAGGGCAAAGGACACTCCCACATTCAACTTTGCTCTGTCTTTTTACTTTGTCTTCTTACTTGGTAAGACTCTTTTTCTTCTTTTCTTGTTTTTGTCTTAACCCCTCTCAGCCCCATGTATATTGGGTTGCTAATTTTGGAATTAGCTATAGAGATTCTTTGATAAAGATCTTTCACCTTACAACTTTAGATGTTATATCCTCATTTGTATACGTTTCCAATGAAATCACAAATAAAAAAAAAGAAATTAAATTAAAATTATGAGCAATGTTCGTTTTTTTTTGGTGACTTGAGCAATGTTCGTTTGTAACCATAAATAGATATTTAAAAATAAAAATAATTTATTTTAATTATTTTTTTTTTGCAGGAAGAGTGTATGATTTTAAGAAAAGCAGTAGCCATTTTTTTCTGCCTTTTTTTAGGCCAAACAAAAGGAAGGTACCCATAACTTTCTTGCCCTATTTATGCTCGACTCTTTTTAGGAGTTTGGAGGGTGGGACACTTCACTTTTTTGAAACAGTTCCAAAAAAGAAAAAAGAAAGGTACCCATAACTTTCTTGCCTTATTTATGCTCGACTCTTTTTAGGAGCTTGGAGGGTGGGACACTTCATTTTTTTGGAACTATTTTATACTGCAAATTTCTTAAGATGCATCACTCACATTTTTTGAGTGTATGATTGCTAAAGCAGTTTTCTTTCTCATGTATTGCAGGATGCTTGCAGAATAATATAACATAAACATTGGTTCTTGATAAAGAAGCCTTTTGGAATTAAAATTCTAACTTCTAAAATTGAAATTAGGCATAGTATTGTTTAACGTACTTGAAATTGATGGGCCGATGGTTGTTCCATGATCCGGGTCCAGCAAGATGCGGTGTCCGTTGGGGTGTACCTCAGAAACAATGTAAGGACCCTCCCATTTGGGAGCCCATTTTTGCAAAGACATCTTCCTTATTACTGCGTCTACTGATTTTTAGTACCAGATCTCCCTCTAGGAACACCCTGGGCCGAATGTGCTTGTCATAAGCTGATGTCAGTCTCCGGTGATATTCTTCCATCTTGCTTCCCACAACTTCTCTTTTTCCTTCCAACTCTTGCAACTCAGCTTCACGATCCCTTGACTTTTAGAATATGCGTCAACTCCCTACAAGTAACTGGGGTGTTCTCGTCTTCCTCCATATTCTCCAGATTCGCGAACAGAAGTGGTGAGGGGGTTCTATACCTCGTTTGATCTCTAGCCATCACGTCGAAATATTCCTCCCCAGTGGAGTTGCCAGATGATTCGGGTGGGTTTCGTGAAAAATAGATTAAGTGAAAAATAATAGTTAAGATGAGAGATTAGGGGTAAGTAAACTTGTGAGGAAGACACTTCTATTAATGACAAATAAGCAATACAAGAACTAATAATGAGGAAGTAGAGGTGGAGAACAAATGTTGAGACCTCCACTAATGTCACAAGAGGATGAATGAGCTTCGTTTAAAGTGGATAGGGGCTGGTTAATGGTTGTCGAGTGTTCGGGTGGAACACCAGAATGCCAGTTTTTACTCGTGAAGGTGGTGAATGAAATGAAGAACAATGAAAGAAAATTTGGGTAGAGGAAAAGATAGATTTTTTAGCTTCTTAGCTTCAGAAGTCAGAAAGGTCTGTGAAGAAGAAGATGAAGGTGAAGGTGAAAAGTGAAGTCTGGTTGAAGGTGAAGGTGAAAAGTAAAGTCTGGTTGAAGGTGAAGGTAAAAAGTGAAGTCTGGTTGAAGGTGAAGGTGAAAAGTGAAGTGAAGGATTATTTACAGAGGTGGCTTGAGGTCCTTTTTGTAGTGTAAAACCATGATGAAGAGGACACCCCTTGGTCAATGGTTTTAGTCTGACATTTGGCTTACTGCTGTTTCCAAAATATCTTTAGGTACTCCTGTCACCTCAAGTCTTGTCAACTGAAAAAGTAGGAAGTTGATTCCCACACGTTAAACTAAAGCTCCTGACATGTGACATTAGTGAAGGAACATCTAGTTTGGTTTTCTTTCAACTAGATGACACATTTACACTCCAAATCCAACCAATCCACTTCCACCAATATAGTTTCCACTGAAGAAAAATTCAACTCCTCAATGTGTTCTTTTGGGTTTCATCCTTTTAGTCTAATATCTTTAGGAGGAACTTAACTCTTTTTTGACTATGTTTGTAGGTCATTATAAAAATTAATTATGTACAAAAAAATATTTATATTTTTAGTACACAATCAAATATATTAATTTTATTTCGAAAAAATACCTGAAATTAATATAGTTTGTACTAAGATGTAAGACACTCTTTTAAGTAAAATTCTGACTTATTCACGAAAAGAGTGAAATTGTGTGATGTCTTCGAAAAAATAATAGTGTAAATACATAAGAATAAATCTCAAATCCTTTATTGAGTCTGTATATTCAAACTATTTGGACAAAATAAGAATAGAAAAATTTTTGGGTGTCAGTAACTTTTATTTTTTGTAGCCAACACATAACTATAAAAAAAATAATTTTTTATTATTAAATATAATTTTACACCATTAAAAATATTATTAATAACCAATTAATAATTATAAAACACATAAATTACTGACCCTAATATTCTTTATAAAAATAAATCTCAAATACACTCGAAATTAAATTTATGTCAAATTGAGCCCATTTCGATTACTCTGCATCGAAATGTGTTTGTGTGGGTCTTACAAATTGACAAGGGAGTGGGGTATGTGATTTAGAATAAATACATAAGTAAAATAGTTTTAATTTGATATAAAAAAATGAATATACATTATTTGGTTATCTAAAAGAGTATTTTATTGTAGAAAGAGAATAAGTACATTAAAATAAATATTTGTATTCTCTTTTGATTTCTTTTATATATTCAAACAAATTTGATTTATTAGGTATATCTTATACAAGTAAATCGAATTAAGAAATTTAACTCAAATTCTAAAAATAATGCAATGTATTTTCTATTCTAATAAGTTGAATAGTAAATTGAATTGGTTTAATTCGATTTATTTGAATACATGGTAAATTCGATTTACATGTAAATGTTTAAATTGAGTTTATT
>NC_029789.2:118259407-118273234 GCF_000816755.2 Arachis ipaensis | reverse complement strand
ATATATATATATATATATATATGAAAAATGAATAAAATAAAATATTTGAGTTTTAAATTTAGCGAAATACAACTTTTAATTTGCATATTGCATACTAAAGTGCAATTTTTCAGTAAACTATGTAAACCGCGAGGGGAGTCACACGGATTTCAAATACGCATAAACGGCTATACCCTCCCGCGGTTTACGTTGATATGCAAATTTGCTAGAAACCGCGACATGAATTTTGCGATTTCTGTGTTGTTGGCAAATGTGCATAAACCGCGGCTTGAGTATAAATACGCGAGAGGGGTGTCGCGGATTATTCAATTTCAGCCAATTTCACCTTTTTAGAGAGAAAAAGAGACTTCTCGAGATCGAGGGAGAGAGGAAAGTGTGGTGAGGACCACATATTTCTTAAAGGAGTTGGACATTCTAATTTTGCTAGGGTCGAGACCATGGCGGACGAATGCAGTCTTTACCGACTCAACGACGTTGCGCATGTTGCCGGCAATATCAATGAATAGGTAAATTTGTTTTCTTTTAGTGATTGAATTTCAATTAACATAAAAATGTAGTATTCGAGTGCAGTAGTTAGAACACATATTTTAGGATTGGCCAGTTTAGAATTTCAAAGTTAATATGTAAAATTAAAGGTAGGATCAAATGTTTAAGTAGAATGGTGATCCTCTTGTATTTGAGATATATGGTTAAAATTGTAAGGCTTGTGGGGTTGTTATTTAAGTCTCGTATTTAAAAACTAAGATTTAAAATTTTAGCTTTTAAATATGTAAGTTTAAATTCTAATATTATAGTTTTAGTTGTACAGAATTTAAAATTTAAAAGTCTTATATTTAAGTTTTATTAATTTAAATTCAATATTATAAGTTTAGTATCTGTTTTCAGTTATAATCTATGGGTTAAAATTGTTAGTAATGGAATTTTATTTGGTTTAGTTATTTCTCTCACATGCTACTGTTAAGTAGGTATATTTATAGTTAGTGTCCGAAGACAATAGAAAATGCCTTTGCATGACAGAATTATACCCACTTGGCTCTACACAACCCTGCCTTTTGTAATATACTCGTCTTTAACTTTGACAGAGTATTGTTGACCGGATAAAAATACTAACTTGTTCTTTATCAGTGAACTTAATTACGTGTCTTTTGTTTTTTTTTTATTTTTCTAAAGCAATGGACTAGAACCAAAAAACTCTCCTCACTATCCATTTGTGAAGTGAAAATTGTAACACCCTACCACACAGAGCTTTACGCTTAAGCCGTAAAATAGAGGTGGTGTGGTAGGGTGTTACAAAAATAATTCTCTACCATTACACCACTCCTTCCTGGTTCTAATATATAGGCATTTTTGGTGCAAGCATAAATTGCTGGATCTCTATGGCAGTTTATGCACATTGATTCATTTATACAGAAATTGTTAGACTTCTGTAATAATTTTTGGCCATTTATAATATTCACATAAATTGTGAGACCTCTATAGTAATTTACGTTCATTTGAAAATCGTGGGACTTCTATTATTATTTTTATAAATTCATAAAAATTGTATTCGCACATGCAATATTCAAAAGTTGTAATACAGTAATTTTAGCTTTCCATAAATTTATTTTGGTCATTTGCTCTTATATATAGGAGGTACGTGTAATTAGTTTCTATTTAAGATATTTTTGTAAAATTGATATCTAATTAATTTAATAATATAAATTATCGTATTTTAAATGATAAAGTTAGAATTTAGGCTTTTTTTGGAAAATCGAAAAAAGCATGGTGTAACACCATGAAATGGAGACTTGGCAAAGAAATTCACTGCTATGGTGTCAGATGAAATCGTAAGCTGTGTTTTGAATTTTAAATTTTTTTTATTTCTAAAATTCACTAAACGCAAGCAATGTTTAGGGGTTTTCAAAATTTAAAAATTTAAAAATTTTTCTTTTTAGCCCAAAACGCAGGTTGCATTTGGAGATGGCCGTTTTTTTATTTTTTTCGTATGCGTTTAGGAAAGGGGTTTTTGTTTTTTTTTTTTTTGGGAAATCCAAAACGCATGTTGCATTTTTTCTGGGTCAAAAAAGATTTTGAAAGCTGCAAAACGCAGCCTGCTATTACTCTTTCTTCCATATTTGAATGATACATAGTAAGTTATTTTGGCATTTAATATTGTCAAAAAAATCAGATTATGTGAGGTAGTAGTTATGGAAGGTATTGCAAATATGCGACTGTATTTTAACGATGAGATTATACCAAACACACACGAAGGAGTGACTTTTGTATGTGAATGTCCGTTTTCATTTGCTATTCCATATACTATGAGTTTTGAGAGTTACAAAATAGTCTTTGTGAGAACATACAAAGTCACATTTCGAAAAGGGTGAGCAATATTTTGTACAGAAGTCCTGTACAAGTGTTTGGTAGAATGATACAGTTTCAACTAATGTCCATCACTGACGACGCATGCATGCAGCGGATGTTCTATATTTATCAACAAACCCGATTTCACGTGCCGATGATAGAGTTGTGCGTTGAGTTTGAACATCATACAGGGATGGATGCAGTAGGCGACGATGTCAACGTTGATGAACTCAGGGATATAGATTGGGACGAAGATCACAACGATAGTGAAGAGGAGTCTGAAGCCAACTATGAGGTCAATTACGAAAACGATGACGAAGACTTGGCAGGCAATCCGGCGGTACAGAATGAGGCGGATGCAATTGTAAGTCGGCAATCCTTTGGCCAGTGACGGACCAGAAAATTTATGTTGGGGGCAAAAATAATACACATTACTATCAAAAGATATATTAATTTAAATTTAAAAATATAAAAATGCACATTAATTATTCAAATAAAAAAATCAAAAATTACATAAGTCGTAACTTTCTTTGCTTCAAATCTTGAAGTTACTTCTCTTCTTGTTTTCATATTTTGAAAATGTTGAATAATTGTTTCATTATCAACTTGATTGAATGTCTCTCTTTCTATATATGTAACCAAATAATCATTCAACCACTCATCTCCCATTCGATTACGAAGTCGACTCTTTATGATATTCATAGCAGAAAATGTTCTCTCAACTGATGACGTTGCCACAGGTAGAATCAAAGCTAATTTCAACAGAAGAAACACCAACGGATAAATAATATGCTTTTTTGTCTCAACTAACTTTTGAGATAGTCCACTTATTCCATTTATATTTGAGAATTGATCATTAAGACACATATCCAATATAAAATTCTCAAGTTGACTATCAAGTGCCAAAAGTTGAGTAGAAGAGAATTCATGGGGATAAAATTCAGCTAAACGAAGCAACTTCTCCTTATCAAATGCAAAAAATGAGTCACTTGGATTCAAACAAGCTATACAAAGAAGTAGCTCGGTATTTACCTCTGTAAAACGATTGTTGAGCTCTTGAAGTTGTCTATCAACCACTTGATAAAATAATTCAACTTGAAAATGATGCAAGTTTGAGACCTTTTGGATTTTGTGTCTTGATCTTCCTTGTGTTACAAATATGTCATTCATATTTGGAACAAGAATATTGTGACTATCACAAAATAGTGAAACTTCATTGAGCAAAGAGGACCAACCATCGTCTCTTATACTTTGCAATCGTTGCTTGGACACTTTAACCAATGTCATAGCATTTATAATGTCTTAATCACTTCTTTGTAGAGCTTGAGACAACTCATTAGTAACTCCTAATATACTTTTCATCAAATGTAAATTGAATACAAATTCAAAAGATTGAATATGATTCAATAATTGACATGCTTCAGCTCTTTGTTCAGGATTATTTCCATCTTCCTCGATCACTTCAAGAACTTTTACCACGGAAGAAAAAATAGAAATCAAGCTAAGTATTGTACCATAATGTGAGCCCCATCGAGTATCACCTGCCCTTTTCAATGTTGTTTCTTGATTTAAGCCATGCCCACTAGAAACATTTCCATTTTGTAATGCAACAATTGTCTTTTGCATTTGACTTTCACGAAGGATGTCTTTACGTTTACAAGAAGCTCCAACAATATTGCACAAACTAGCAAGCAAATTAAAAAGTAGTGCAATTTCGACCTGTTTCTTTGCAACAACCACAAGTGCTAATTAAAGTTGGTGAGCAAAATAATGAACATAAAAAGCACAAGCATTTTCTTTCAAGATCAAAATTTTTAAGCCATTAAATTCTCCCTGCATATTACTAGCTCCATCGTAACCTTGTCCACGTATTCTTGCTAAGCTTAAACTATGCTTTGCTAATAAAGATTCCAAAGCTACTTTTAATGACAACGCATTTGTGTTAAACATGGACAAGGCCAAGAAATCGCTCCATTACAATCCTTTCTTTATTCACATACCGCAAACAAACAACCATTTGCTCTTTAACAGAAATGTCTCGAGCTTCATCAACTAAAATAGCAAATAAATCATCTCCAAGATCATCAATAATAACTTTAGTAGTTTCACTTGCAGCAGCTCTAACAATATCTTTTTGAATTTTAGGTGCTACTTGTTTAAGGTTTCCACGAGCATTTTTGAAAACACGATCAATCTCTGTATTATGTTGAGCAAGAAAGTCAAGAAGCTCCAAAAAAGTACCTTGATTGTTTGAATTGTGCAATTCATCATCACCACGAAAAGCCAATCCTTATCGCAATAAGAACCTAATGGACTCAATTGTTGCTGTTAAGTGAGTTCGGTAATCTTTTTTAGCTTGGTCTGAATGCTTTTGAAAAACAACTTCAATATGTTGCTTTTGCTTCATGAGTGCTTTGCATTTTCTTCGAGCTTGATTATGAACACTATCATGATTTCCAACATGTGTTTGTAATCGCTCCTTCTTTTTCTAATTTGAAAAGCCCTCTTTTACAAAAGCATCATCACTCGCACCATCAGGTTTCATAAGATAGCAACAGAGACAAAAGACAGCATCTTTTGAAATACTATATTCCAATTAATTGCCAAATTCATCAAACCAATCAGCATTAAATTTACGGAGAGAAGTTCCAAAATATGTTTGTGGAAAATCATGTTCTCTTGGTTGAAAAGGACCTTTTTGCAAATAAGTTCAGCTAACTTCATCCCTGTCATTTGGATCATAATTTGAAATTTTTGGTCATTGTCCAGGATCAGCTACCAGACTTTCGACATTGAATTCTAAGAACTTCTTTTTATTAGAAAAGACTAATGGAGTGACTTCAGATTCTAGTGGTAGCTTTCTTTTGAAATATTTTTCCGTTACTATTTCTAAAAATAAAAAATATATATTCTAAATTAGTAAATTGATCAATTCACTTTAAAAATTTATATGCAACATAATTACATATAATAGAATAGAACGAAAGATAAATAAATAAATAATAAGGATCACTAAATTGAGAATAAAATAAAATACATAAATTCATCAAGAGAATAAAAAATAAATTAATACCTAAATTATAATTGTTTGAATTAAAATTTGCAATTGAAAATATCAAAAAGAGAGACAATGAAATTGAAAGATACATAGAGTTATAGAGAGCTATATAAAACAAAATAGATAATTTAAAATTTACCTTTTGATGAAGCGAAGATGACCACTAGATAAAGAATAGAAAAAGAAGGTTGAAAATATGAAACTAAGAAGAGGGTTTAAGAAAATAAATGAGTGACGGCTGGAATTTGAGAATAGAAGAAGACTAAATTTGATTAGGTTAACTAATAGTCTAAATAATAGAAAGATAAAATGGGTTTGGGGTTTTTAATAATTGGGCTTAGTTTATTTGTAGTGGGTATATATATAAATTTTTTTTGTTTAAAAATATGAAATCAGAGTGGGGGCAAGTGCCCCCCATCATTATGCTTCGGTTCGTGCCTGCCTTTGGCGTTCCGTCTTTTACGCAGACTCTGGACCTCGATGCAATGCATGTCCCGGAATTTTCTGAGTATGCGGATATCGGTATGTTATCTTATGGTTATTAATTAAAGTTACCACTACCATTAGTTTTATTTGCCTTGTACTAACAGTGGTTCCTTCGTCGTAGGTGAAGGCAACGCTGCAGCGGAAGATGACGAGTTTAGTGTTGGAATGGAATTTGGTTTGAGAGAGTTGGTGATATCTGCAATCAAAAGCTACACTATCTCTAGAGGAGTTGATTACACTGTGTATGAGTCTGAGCCGCAGACATTCTATGCGAAATGCAAGGGGTATGGTACAGGGTGCGATTGGCTTATCCGAGCTAGCTTGATTCGAAAGAAAGCTTGTTGGGAGATCAGGAGATACAATGGCAAGCACACGTGCACCATGGGCACGATTTCACAAGATCATGCCAAGTTGGACTCAGACACAATTACAGATGCCATTAGATCGTTGGTCGAAGCAGACCCCTCGATAAAGGTGAAGTTTGTTATTGTAGAAGTTCAATCCAGGTTCAACTACACTGTGAGTTACCGCAAGGTTTGGTTGGCAAAGCAAAAAGCTGTCGCAAAGATTTTCGGTGATTAGGAAGTTTCTTACCA
Source organism: Arachis ipaensis (assembly GCF_000816755.2). Lineage (NCBI taxonomy): Eukaryota > Viridiplantae > Streptophyta > Magnoliopsida > Fabales > Fabaceae > Arachis > Arachis ipaensis. The sequence goes on along the minus strand of NC_029789.2, from coordinate 118,266,751 downwards.
AACTCTGCCAGTATTGTTGAAAGCAATGACTGTGAAGATGCCGAGGTCCCAACTCGCATATACGACCGCCATATAAACTGCACATTAGTTACCAAGAGGCCAATTAGAAAAATCATTCTTCTGAATAAAAACATTGGACATTAATGGTTACAACTTACATCGTCAACTCCCATGTCATCGAGTCCTCGCCTAAAATGCGCAGTAGGCCACCGTATATATCGTGTATGTCGGCGCAAATGACTCCACCTAACAAAGAACAGAATAATAATATTAATAAGACTAACAAATTAATAATAATAATAATAGTAATAGTAATAGTAATAGTAATAGTAATAGTAATAATAATAATAATAATAATAATAACAATAATAATAACAATAAAAGCCAATACCGTCGCGCAAGTAGGATACCAACATCGCCGAGCTGATCGCGGGGTATAGGTGCCAGGAGCGGCATACGCTCCCACGCCCAAACAAAAAGCAGTATCAGTGGGCCATCCATCTCTTTGCAGTTGTATCGTGATGCACGACACAACGATCTGTATAGGTGTGCCAGACTGGCTGCCCCCCAATTGTATGATGAAATACGGTGAAAATCCCGAAGTAGCGGTAGAAACTTCGAGTTCAATGAAGTGGTCGACTTATCCGAAAACACAACTGTTCCAAGCACATAGAAAATGTGCGCCCGGACGTACCGCTCAACAGACTCCTGAGTGTCACACGGCTCGGTGTCTCTGCACCGCCGGACCCATCAATATTAACCTTTTCCAACAAGTGATCTTGCAGACTGGGCTCCCGACCAAAACATGCAATGTAGTTCTCCACCAAAAACTGGTGACTGCTGTCTGATCTACCCATAACGGCCTCTCTATTAATCGGGAGACCAAGAATATAGCTCACATCTTCCAGCGTCACCGTCACTTCATCGACCGGAAGATGAAATGTGTGAGTCTCCGACCTCCAGCGTTCCACCAAAGCGCTCAATAGTGCAGAATGACCTCTCATTTCGCCTACTCGCAAAACGTGTTGAAACCCAGTCAATACCAATGCCGCTGCAGCTACCTCATTAAAGGTATCTGGCGAGTCCGGTTTTCTGGGCAACAAACTCCTAATAGCCTGCAAAAAGAAAAATGATAATTATTAAATTCTAAATAATATCGATTAATAATTTATTCAAAAAATAGCAACAATAATAAANNAAGTTAACAACATACTAATCCTAATAATAATAATTATAATGATAATAATAAAATTAACAATAAATTTATTAATTAAAACATAAATATAAAACATAAAAATAAATATATTTATTCACCATAACATTAAAAAAAAAAACCCTTACCATTTGAGGTTGATCTAAATACTCAATAATATGTTCTTCAAATAAAGTAAAATTACGAGGTATTTTTACTTCTTCACTGAATAAAAACTCAAACCTTCATTGATTCTTCTTCCCACCACTTACCCCCTTTCACCCTCTACTCCAACCCTTTCACTACTTACCCACTTACCCCCCACTCACAACATAAGAAAATTTCACTTTGAAGCAAGTAAGAATGAAACGGTGTGGCCTATGTTATACTTTTATACACCGGCTCCACCACTCTCCCGTACACGTGTCATGCATGCAGGTGGGGAGACTGTCAATCGCAGTCTACAATTTGCCACTGCAGCCTGCCAAACGCAGGTTGCGTTTTGCGGCTTCGAAGTTGGTCAATATTCAGAGTCATGTCGGCATGCAGGTGGCAGGGACACATTTTGAGATTTTGTTTCCCTCCCGTACCAAAGCTGCGTTTTGTAGTTGTTCCACTATTTTCTCTCAGGCAAAATGTAACATGCGTTTTGCAGGTTACTGATTTCATCAGGTCCACAATGTAGCATAACACGCCATGCATCCATTTATCTGCACTTCACCATTTTTTTAATCCATTTAGAAATTAATTTTTGTAGAATTTATTTTGGTTGTGACAGATCAACAAAAAGAGCATCTAATTATGATTGTGACTTCCTATGCATATAGCATGTTTGTAGACTAAATCCCCAAAATGGTCCTTCAGATTGGGCCCTTGCACCAATTTCACTCCTGAATTTCTAATTGCACCATTTTGGTCCTCGAGATTGAATTCCGAGCTCCATAAAAGTTCCTAAATCCATTTCCGGCCTGAGTCAGCAAATCGAATGCTGATCTGGCAAGTCATTGCCACGGTGGATGTGAAAACGGCTATATGACGTGGACATGTGGCGACCATGCTCCAATGTAGTCCCTACCCCCATTTATAAACCCTAAACCCAACGTGAACCCCATCTTCTTCATCTTCTTCTTCCGCTTCTGTCTTCTGCTTCTATTTCTACTTCTTCTTCTTCTTCTTTTTCTTCCAAGTGTAGTACTGCTCGCAATGAAACTTGTGACAAATTATGGGTGGTGCTAGTCACGCAGTAGGGACTTCGAGCCACTCCTCTTCAACCGAAAACTGGACAAAAATATCAGTGCAAACTAGGCCTAAAAAGGTACTGGAATGGTGTGGATGTGGATGTCCCCCCATCCTTAGGTGGTCAGGGACTGAAATGCATTCTAACAAGTCCTTTTTTGGATGTCCTAATTATAATGTATGTAAGTGGGTTAAGCTCATTTCTGTATAGTTACTGTGTTTCCGTTCCAAATTTGTATGACCATTTTTTGGATTATTGCAAACTAACGGAAAGAGATTGTGTGGATTATTTGTTTGGACAAATTCTAGACAAGAAGATGAGATTTGAAAAGCTGATAATAAGGAGGGAAACTGAAAATGAACTTGGCCTGGAGGCTAGGAAAACTGGAAGCAAATGTGAGAACTCAGAAAGTGTTAATCCATGCCATGTGTTTAGTGTTGTTGTTAGTTGTTATTTTTGTGTTAATGTTGTTCAAAATTTGAGCATGACATGGATTATACAAGTATATTTCTGATTATAACTATCATGAATGAAAAAATTTGGACATAATTGAATGAAAAAATTTGGCATGTTGTGTTTTAGCATTTGATGTGAATACTTACAAAATAAAAATTGAAGACAGGACAATCATATGGTCAATAATTAAAATACTGCCATATATATAATTTATCAAAATACCATAGTATGCATATCTTTAAGGTCTTGAGTTTGCAGAAGTTACTGGAGAAGATGATCTTTTTCTAGTTGTCAGCTTTGTAGGTCTTGTTGGTTGGAATGCACATTAGGCACAAATGCCACAAATGCCACACATTAGGCCCTGCAAACTTGGCATAGCCTTCCTCATGGCTGGAATCAGACCCTACAACAGAAATTGAGACAGCATAACCATATTGAGTGAAAAATTGACCCCATAAAATACACATAATGACCCCTATAATTTCATCCCGTGCACCATAATAGACCCTGATTTTTAAAAAATACACTATAACAGTCCCTGACTTTGACAATGATACACCATAATAGACCCTAACATTTACATCGTGCAAACAAAATAGTCCCATTTCAATTTTGCAGAATCAGTTCATATTCAACCCAAATAAAATTCACCAAACTGATTTCAAGAACAATTCATAAATGTTTGCTTATGCTATTATGCAGACTTCCTAATTTCAAGAATCAATAATCAATATATCATCATCATTAACCAATGTTACTCACACATATACAAAATCAAATCAATAATCTTTCAAAGTGTGGAGACAAAGCAATAAAAGTCCAGCATACATGAAGTATAAGCATAACATCAGAAGCACATGCTAAAAGCTTTTTGTATACTAGATTCTATAGCTTTATGTAGTCATAGAAGCACATGCTAAAAGCTTTGACTTCAAATTTAACACGCACATCTCAAATTAGACCCATAAATTTCAAATGTTTAAATTGAATGTATCTAATATTAATATTATTATTATTATTATTTAACTAATATACCACTAACAAAAAAAATAAGTTAGTAACAAAAAATCAAACATACCTTCATGCTCAATGAACACATCAACAAGACAATTGTTTTTCTTAGCAAAGAAACACATCTTCCTTAACTTTCCATCATTGTTTAATCTCCTGAGTCCAACCTCTAGACTTCTACCTAGAACAAGCCACCAACATTCCTTCATCTTGTCGTACCCAAGCTCTTTATGATAATTCCTAATATAAAAAATATCTAATGTATCTTTATCAAAATCACCCAAACAACTTTTCTTATCAGGAGAATAAACAATCTTTACTTCATTTTTTTGAAAGCTACTCCCGTAATGGAACATAATATCAATTAGATTTTCATCTGTATCAGAAATAAAAATTATACAAGTTAACTCAATGACCATGGTCAAAACTCGAAAATCAACAAATTGCATTTCATGTCTGGTAAAAAAAATTTTCCCCTGTTTGATCAAGCAAAAACAGAGCATTTTTAAAATCCATATTCTAACAGAACAATATATAAAATCCTAAATCTTTATCAACGATGAAAACACCCCTACCACAAACAAACAGAAAGCCAACTAAAACCTTGAAAATCAAGCTATGATTGCCAAATAAATAAATAAATAAATAAGGGCGCTGTGTACTCGCCTTAATAACAACAATGGTGCTTTTTCAATAACGACACTATGAACTCCACAGCGACACTAGTAGCCCCGCAAAACTGTCGAACTCGCAAACCCTAAACCACCACACTAAGCCTTCACCATTGTCAGAGGAAGAGGGAGTCTAAGAGTTCGGTGTTGTAGAAAGGAAAGAGAAGACTGTGAGTGATCAAAACACATATGCTTCCAACATTTCTTTTTTATTCATGTAAAACGGTAACGTTTTACTCTCCTTAGGTGCCAAAACCCTAAACGACGTTGTATAAAACATCCACCGTGGCAGTGATTTGCCAGATCAGCACTCCGATTTACTGATTCGAGCCGAAAATGGGCTTGGGAACTTTTATGAAGCCCGGAGTTCAATGTCGAGGACTAAAATATTGCAATTGGAAACTCAGAGGTAAAATTGGTGCATGGGCCCAATCTGAAGGACCATTTTGGGGATTTAGTCCATGTTTGTAGGGGTGGCAGGGACTCATCGTTCACAAGTACATACAATTTTTAAGCGGAATTAAAAAAAATTACTAAGAAAAAATGTTAAATGTTGAAAGATTATTATTTACAAAATGATATAAAGAAAAAACAAAACAAAAAAAACAAAAAATCCATTCCTCACATATTTAGACCATCTCTGTAAGATCCAAAACCTTTGAAAAAGGGCTATCATTAGCTAATTTCAAATTCAGTGTTTCTGTAGCTTTAATTTCAGAAATTTCTTTATTAAAGCAAATTAAAGCAAGTTTTGATTTATTGAATTTGAGATAAGTTATGATTATTATCCAATTTGATAATTATTGGATTATTTTCTATATTCAAATCATAAAGTTGGTAGTTGTGAAATAATAAGGATTTCTATCTGATTTGGATTAAATAATTAATATTTTAAATATTAATATTGCTACTTTGGAAAATAAATGATTTAATTATATTATTTCAAATTTTTAGATTTGGACATTCTATTAGAAATAATTTGTGAAATTAATGAGCAAATAGTATTTTCTATATATAATTAGTGTTGGATTTAATTTGGGTTTCAATTACTATGTTGTCCACAATTTTATCGAAAATTACTAAAATACCCCTAGCCCTAATTTTCTTAAAAACCCTAACCCATGACCCGGTTCCCTTCTCACTCAACCTAGCAACAGCAGCACATGATTTTCCTTTTCCCTTTCCATGAAAGAAAGTAACAAAAGCAGAAAGAGAGAGAGAGAGAGAGAGGCTGAGTTGCTGCAGAGGAGAGTAAGGAAGCCGCCGCTCAGCTGGTCACCGCCGCTCATCCTCACTGCCGCCAGCTGGGTGTCCCCACCAAGCCGCCGAACCTGCCACGCATCGCCGCCGCCAATCTCGCGCCGCCGCGGTCCCGTCGAGCTTCCGCCAACACCGCACGAAACAAAGAGAGAAACCAATGGAGAAGAGGGCCGCGGAGGGGGGAAGAGCTGCCGATTGCAGTCGCCGTTGGGTCCTTGTTCCTCGCCATTGAAGGAGCTGCTCCCAGCCACGGTGGTTGCCGATGTTCGCGCCGCTGCTGTCGGAGAACCCGAGGAGAGAGAAACGACACGACGGGAGAGAGAGGGAGTCGCCGTAGAGCCACGAGCTGCGCCAGTCGCCGCCGCGTCACGTCGGAGAGGAAGGCTGAGACTGAGCGCTGCTGGGAGAGAGGAAGACGCGGGCTGGAGGAGCTGCATCCAGTCGCCACTGTCACCGGAGTTCTGAGGCCACCAGGACCACCACCGGAGTTTCTGATTACTTCTGCCATCGCCGGAAAAGTTTTCCGTCGTCGTGATTGGAATTTGTCGCCGCTGCCGCTTGAGGTGGCTGTCGGGCTGCCGCCGAGCCGGTTCGGAGACCGCCGCTGTGTCGGTTCAGCCGTTCCTCCTTCGGTTCGGTAAGCGTTTTCGATTTGAAAGCCCTTTAGTTACTGTTCTGTTATCATACGCTGAGGTTTGTGGCGTTAATTGCTATACGATTGAGTTTCAGTTGTTGTATGTTGCGATTAGAGTTGTTGAGACTATTGCGAAAGTGGCTTGAAACCGAGGTTTTGGTTGCCGGGATTTTAATTGTTGATTTCGGGTCGAGGCGGAAAGGACTCTGTGATGCGTTTGGGCTATGGTTTTGCGTTTTGAGGTAGGGGCGCTTTCCAAAAACTATATTTTATATATTGGAATTATTACATATGGATACTGATGTGAGTGAATGTGTATTTGGTGATTGTATCGGCCTTATGTATGGCTTGATTTGTCTTGGTTGGTTATGAACGTCTGTTGGTTGAATTATTGTGTGGTTTTGTGAAACGAAATGCTTTTCAAGTTGATTTTTTTAAAGCTTTGATATCGAGTTTAATCCATTTGGAAATTGATTTGAGTTGAATGGATTTTCTTAAGAATGTGAAAAATAGAATACACTCTTAAATTCAGCCTGGCTTGCTTTAAATGATCTGGTTTTTGATAAATGATTGTTGGTTGGATTGTTTGGGCCTAGGGCCGTGGTTGAAATGAGATGAACTGATGGTTGATTTCGGTTTTGTGTTTCTGGTTTGGGATAAAATATGAAAGGCTATTTGGCTCCGCATAAATATACCGTTTTGAAAGGCTTTTGAGTTTTTGAGAATTGAACGGTTCTTCTTTCAGAAAAGGATTTCAAATTTCTCTTTTATTGTAAACCTTTGTTTTTGAAAGGGGGCATAAGACGGTTATTAATCACTGGTATGGTTTATCTTCACGTATCCTATTACAGTAATTCCCAAAAACCCTCTACTGAGAACCCTT
>NC_029789.2:118253130-118255292 GCF_000816755.2 Arachis ipaensis | reverse complement strand
TTGTAAAATTACTTAATACAAAGAAAAACATAATTAAGCTCTATAGTTAACGACAAGCATTATGAAATTGCCATATGTGTTCAATCAAGTCCTCTTTCAATTGTCTATGCTGCTGCCTATTTTGAAGTTGGGCATTTCTTTGGAGAAATTGATGGTATGGTGCAAAATCTTCTTCTCCCATCTGAGGTTGTGATAAGCCATTTTCGACATCATCATACTCTAAGTCTTGAGCAAAATTTCCTGCATAAGTGTCTCTTTCATTCTCAACAATCATATTATGCAATATAATACAAGCTCTCATTATGTTGACAAGCTTCTTTTTCTAAAAGCGAGCTGGACCACGTATAATTATAAAGCGTGCTTGCAACACTCCGAATGCTCGCTCCACATCTTTTCTTTGCCCTTCTTGGTATTGTGCAAATAACTTGCGTTTCTCCCCTTGTGGCTTTGAGATTGATTTGACAAATGTGACCCATTCAGGATAAATACCATCTGCTAAATAGTATTCTATAGTATAATTATTACCATTAATAGTATAATTTACCTCCGAAGCACGGTCATTTAGAATATCATCAAACACTGAATAACGATCTAACACGTTGATCTCCATTTTTTTAATATACCTCTGAGTTTGTAATTCTTGTTCTTTCATTACCGCTTGAATTTGTAGCTCCTTCTCTTTGATTGCCATAATCTTTGCTCTATGTTTCCTCTTCTCTTCTCTTTCTTTTTTCCTATCCATTAGTTCCTTTTCTCTAACATTCTTAATATTTTCCATGAGAGATAATTTTTTAACAACTGATGATTTCTTTTCGCTCAAATCTTCAGACATTTGTGCTTTTTTCTTACCTTTTTGCTTGCTCTTCTTTGATCCTTGTGGGCGAACGACAGAGTCCACACTGGGTTCATCAGCTAACGGTGTTTCTGGGTTTGATGAGGATGAGTATGCTCCAGTTGCACTAACCTTGGTTCTCTTTGAGCCACCACTCTGTGTAGGTAGTTGGCTTCTCCATTTTTGCTCCAACCGAAGCATGTTCCAATACCTCTCAAAAGTGAATTTTTGACCATAATTTGTGGAATAAAGTTTACAGGCCAACTCCTTTATATGATCAATGTTCGAACCACTCCTAATGTTTCGACTAGCTTGATCATAGCAACCAGCAAATTGTGCAACAGCCTTGTTGATCTTATACCATCATTTCTTACATGCAACTACCCCCTCGTCATGTCAGAGTGAAATTCTACACAATAGCTATGAATTCGACTCCAAAATGTTTCTCCCTTTTGATCGGTACCAACTATAGGGTCAGTTGAAACATTTAACCATGCACTGATCAGCATCTCATCCTCTTTCCAATGCCAGTGTTGAATACTATCTTACCTTCGATCTTCAATATCATCATCATTGAGGTCGATAGCATCTAATCCATGAGGGTTGGCAAAATCTGAATATTGCGAATTTGGACTATATTGTATAGGAGTCTGAGAGGATGGGTTAGAAGAGCCACCAACACCAGATGAGTTATGTCTTGATGCACTGAATTGAGTTGGAAACGGCAAGGAAGTTAGAGTAACATTTTCGATAGAGGGGTTAAATATGGATGAAAATAGAAAATGTGGTGTTTGTGAATTTTGATTTTGCGGTTAGAATATAGGAAATTGATTATTATAAAGAGCTTGAAAATTAAAATTAGAAAGATTTTGTGGATTTGAATTTTGAAATATATTTGGTAGTGTGAAGTTTTGATTTGGAACTTGAGAGTTTGAGGTTTGAGATTGTTGGGTATTTGGAGTTTGAGAAAAGTTTTGTAAGAGTTGAGTTGGTTTGGATCTATTTTTTCGAACAAAAAATAATATTAGCAGAACTTTGATTTCGTAAACTTATAAGAAGATGAATAAAAGTAGTAGAAAGTGTGAGAATAGAAGTGTATCTAAGTGGTATATATAGAGTAACAAAATATTAATTTATTAATAATAACGGTAATATAATAACGGCTAGTTTCTAACGGCTAATTTTACAACGGCTAGTTTTGTAACAGCTAATTTAATATAATAATATAATTAATATTCAATATTAATTATGACATAAATAATTAATATAAATCATTAATTAAATAAAAATTTAATTATTTAATCTAATTAATTATTATAATTATTATAAT
>NC_029789.2:118247816-118252832 GCF_000816755.2 Arachis ipaensis | reverse complement strand
ATTTTATGGTGACTTGGCATATTGTTTTTTGTGATATTTTGTGATTAATCAAATTTAAATAATTAAGAATAATTAATTTCAACCATATATTTTGACTCAATTCTTTCTTTTGGAAATGAATAAATACTTATCTTTGTTTGAAAAAAAAAATCAACGGTTAGATATTACCTCTTTTATTTTGATAAATCATTTTTTTTATAAATTTATATAAATATTATTGCTTTAGATTTATCCAAATTTATTTTCATCTCAGAAGTTTTTGCAAAAGATATATTAAGAGTATTCATAATAGCTTGCAAAGAAAAAGAAGAGAAAGAAAAGATATTTGTATGCACGATATAATACGATTCACGATAACCGAAGGAAAATCAAACTTGAAAAGAATATGCTTTAAAAAATTCCAATTCACTCTGTTATATGATTCTTAAATATAAGAGTATCTTTTTGAAATTTATTATGCTTTGTGAAGTGAAGAGTCTCTTGATCATATGTAGAATAGCATTATTAAAACTATTTTACAGTTTTCATTAATGCTGAATGTTGTGATGCCTAATAAAATAGATATGACATGACAAACTCTAAATACTCATTATTATGTGGCATTTTGAATTACTTTTACCTTGTACAACATGGAAATTACAGAATCTCTAAATTAGGTTATTAGACTTTAATATTCGGATAATTCATACAATCAAATTATTTGAGGATTGAAATTATACTAATATTCTAAAATAAATTAATTTATGAGAGAAAATCTAGTGGACTAGTAATTTTTGTGTTTTGTGGCCAGCATTTAATTATTAAAAGAAAAGTGAATGATCTCTCACCATTGGATGTAATCTCACACCATTAAAAACATTATTGATGACTAATTGATGGTTACAAAACACAAAAATTCCTGGCTCCTTAACACTCCTCTTAATATGTCTTAAAATAAATATACGTAAATTAAATCAATTAAATTTGATTTATGCTTTTTTAATATAAATCAAATCAATTGAATTCAATTTACTATATATGCTATATTAATAGTAAATCGAGTTAACTTGATTCGATTTATTAGTTAATTTTGCAGCATCTACATTTAAATCGATTTTAATTGATTCAATTTAGTACTAATATATATTATTGATATTTATTATTTTTAAGTTAATATTAACTTTAAAACATAAATGTTAATAAAGAAATACCTACATTTGAATTCAAATAAAATATCAAAAAATCAAAACGAATAAGAATAGAAATTCAACTTTTATGTTTTAGTTCAAATTTCAGATAATCTACATTTTTATAAACTTATGAATATAAAATGGAATATTAAACGATTTCTAAAAATCTATTAAAAATCATCATTTGACTCATTAGCATCAAAAAAATTATTACGGGACTTTTTGATATTAAAAAAATTAATATAAAGTATAGCCCTCCAAAATAGCATAGGAGTTAAAACTTGATTTTTTTTTGTCAAGTCAGAAGAAGTAATAGATAGTTATACAATATTTTATAGGCTTTTTTATTTAAATAAATTAATAGAAGAACCAAATTACTCGATTCCTCTAAACGTGATTCCCCTAAATCATATGATATATAAATGGTCCTAGACTTTTGTGTTTTAAATAATATATGAATCATGTTACACTGGGACGATTTATGCATGAAATGCAATGCTCAAAAATACATAAATCGTCCCAAGCCTTTGTGTTTTACAAAATGTATATAAATCGTCTTAGGCCACCATGAGTTACATTTTTTTATCCTAAATTTAAAGAATAACTTAAAATATTTTTATAAGTATTTATGAAATACTCAAATTTACACAAAAAGACTTTTAAGTTCTTAATAAACTTCAGAATAATTTGATAGCACTTCATAAGTATCTACAAAACTTGAAACATATCAAAAGAAAATTTTTTAATAGAATATAAATGTTATACTTAAGATAAAAGAGGTAAGAGTTCAAAAGAGGTACATATCAATATGTAATAGTTCGTTTCAAAATGCTTATATTTATCCTCCAAAAAAACTTGAGAATTTCACTAATTGAATAAGTGTATAAGTAAATATTTTTCGCATCAAAGTTCCTCCGCCTAAGTCTTAACTTGAATTGTACCGCAACCCAATCTAAGAACTTTAGATATTATTTTTTCAAATTTTTTCAAAATTAAACAGTGACTCAAATTGATTCATTTCTATCCTAAAAATTTTATTTATTCTTTTCTCAAACTTTTTTAAAATTAAGTAATAACTCAGATTGGTTCTTTAATAACCTATTAACTTTAAATATTCTTTTCTTAAACTTTCTTAAGAATAGAAACTACTATTAGATCAAACTACAAAATGATATATAGAGTTCAAAATTAGGTTTGTCTTTGGTGGGAAAAGTATTTTCCAAACCTTAATGGACCATATAAAAATATTCTAAATGAATGGCTGAGATTGCATTTGTATTAAACTTTTAGAAATATCAAGTTTGACTTAAAATTAAATGCATTTGCAGACCGACCTCAATATGATCTAGTTTAACCAATTTTATAATGACCGGTTTTTTTAAATAAATTGTTAAATGATATTTTTTTAATTTTGTCACATGGGCCACACCTACAATCCACTCAAACAAAAAGTCTAAGCTTAATTACTACTCACTATCCAATAACATCACTTATGCCCTCTAAAACAAAGACAGAACGCGAGCCTTCTACTTAAGCTTAGACTTTTTAAACTTTTTAAACGTACGTTCAGGAGAAGCTAAAATTTGTAACTTTTGTGTTTTACGTTTATGGTGGCTGATTATCTTAGAAAATTAGGTGGAAATTTTATTTCTTTTTTACCAATCATATCCTTCATTTTCTTCTATACAAAGGATACTAGTAACTATTACCATCACAGTTCTCTATAGTTCTTCCTACTTGTTCTTAGTTCCAATTTTTTTCATCAAAATGGTTCAAATTTGTTTCAATCACTAGCAAAGTGAATATTTTAATTTTTTTATTATTTTTAGTACTCACTTTCATATTTTAATTTTTATATTTTTTATTGTATTTTATATTTATAGGATAAATATTTTTATATTATTTGTGTAGTATTCTAATTACTCATGTTATGTTTTCATATGAATTTTTTTTATCATTTACTAAACTATTTTTTATATGTATATTTTTTATGAATTTTATTTTTATTTGATTTTATTCATATAATTTTTATTTATTTTTATTATATTTTTTATTCATATGATAAATATTGTTGTATATATTCTTATTTTTATGATATTTTTATTTTTTTTGTTTATATAAATTATTTTTTATCTTTTATTGTACTATATTTATGTTGTATATAAAATCTTTTATTTTTTTATTTGGTTTTATTCATATGAATTTTATTTACTTTTTATAGTAATTTTATTTACTTCTATAATATACTATTTCGTAAATTCTCTAAAATCGTTGAAGGATTTACGAACATTCTGACCTACTTTTTATTACTGAACGTTACACCCTTACTTTTTCATCAATTTTTCTCTGGTAATGAACTACAAAAACACATTCTCAGTCATCTCTCTAAAACTCTCAACTTAACTATGGATCGATATTCATGGATCTCCTTTATTTATAACCTCTTTTAGTACATAAATTATTCCATAGTCATGAGCTTTGTGTTTTTGAATGTAAATCGTTCCAGCCTAATGTGCCTTACTATAGTAATATATAAGTCGTGCTAGGGTCTTGAGGGGTGACTAGTTACACATAAATCGTGCTAGGACAATGAGCTTTAGGATAAAAAATTGTAACTCATGGTGGCCTAGGACAATTTATATACATTTTGTAAAACACAAAGGTATGGGACGATTTATGTGTTTTTTGAGTATTGTATTTCATGCATAAATCGTCTCAGGGTAACATGATTCATATATTATTTAAAACACAAAAGCTTAGGATGATTTATATATTATATGATTTAGGAGAATCATGTTTTTAAAATCCATTTAAGGGAATCGAGTAATTTGGTTCTTCTCTTAATTTATTTAAATAAAAAAGCCTATTTTATACAATATGTAATTTGATAAATAATTAAAATACTATATCAATTAAATTATCATTTAATTTGTTGAATTAAGTATAAAACTTATGCTTTGATGATTTTATGCTATGAAAAATTCAAGTTTAAGTTAGAAGTAACGCCATCAAAATATTAAGTTCTATATTTAATGTCACAAATTAAATGATAATTTAATTGATATAGTATTTTAATTATTTATCAAACTACATATTGTATAAATATAGTTGGTCATTATATATTGTATAACTATTTATTACTTCTGATTATGAAAAAAAATTCAAGTTTTAACTCCTATATCATCTTGAAGGACGATACTTTATATTTTTTTAACATAAAAATTTTTGATAATATTTTTTTAGATGCTAATGAATCAAATGATGATTTTTAATGAATTTTTAGAAATTATTTAATGTTCTGTTTTATATTTATAAATTTATAAAAATGTAAATTTTTTGAAATTTGAACTAAAACACAAAAGTTGGATTTCTATTATTATTTGTTTTATTTTTTTGATATTTTATTTGAATCCAAATGGAGGTATTTTCTTATTGGCATTTATGTTTTAAAGTTAATATTAACTTATAAGTAATAAATGTCAATAATCTGTATTAATACTAAATCGAATCAATTAAATTTAATTTACATGTATATGTTAAAGAATTAGCTAGTAAATCGAATCAACTATATTTGATTTTCTATTGATGTAGCATATATATAATATGAAAGTGATTTTATAAAATTGATTTTATAGTGTTTGTCAATATGATTTATTTTTGGCAATTTTATATCAAAATTGATTTTAATAAAATAAATATTGTTTGAATAACATTAGTTAAAATCACTTTTAAATAAACAATTACTAAAAAAGACATGATATTAAATTATAATATTATTTATTAACTACTTTTAATTTTTTTGATACATATTTTTATATATTTTTTATATAGTATTTTTTCTAACACT
>NC_029789.2:118246308-118247677 GCF_000816755.2 Arachis ipaensis | reverse complement strand
ATAATAAATCATATTATAAAGAGATAATAATAAATATAATACACAAAAACTACAATTATAAAAGTGTACAATGTCAAATCAAACAAAAATTAACAAAAAAAAGAACTCATATAAAAATAATAATAAAAATTACATAAATAAAATAAAATAATACCATGTATGAAAGGTAGAATTGATAGAAATGAATTAAAGATTCAGAGTTAATGACTGAACATTGGTTGGTGAACATAAAAATTAAGGATCTTTACTTTCTGTAGACTTAGTTTTGAGAACAAAATTTTATCTGCATTTACAATTAAAAGAAAAAAGTATCCAAATAATTTAATTTTGTAGAATTGATTTTAATAGAAATAAATTTGTGTCAACATAATTTATGTTTGTCAATTTTAGGGCAAATCACTATATTAAGCCAAGGGGAGCAAAAAATTACACAAATCCGCCAAACTAAAAATTATTTCATGAATCAACCAATGCATATTTATATGTAGTTCGAATCAACTAAATTCGAACTTGATCTACACATAATTCGAATCATGTTGCTTCGAATTATACACAAAACTCACACACACTAATTCGAATCAACCTGATTCGAATTACACACATACAATAATTCGAATCAGGTTGATTCGAATTACACCCTCATTTATTAAAAAAATAATAATTTATTAAAAAAATTATTAAAAAAATAATAATTTAAAATTTAAAAAATATATATTTTATTTCATGCATTAAAAAAAGTTAACAAAATATTTAATTACGAGACTTCTTTAAAATATTAATGAGCTATCAATTCGAATTCCATACAATACTCTTTTGTCCATTTTTAATAGCTCATGAATATTTTTTAATAAATTTTTTCAAATTATATGGTGAGATATTACATGATTCGAATTACGCATGGGGAAGTTCAATCACTCTGATTGATTTTAATGTATGAAATAAAATATATATTTTTTAATTTTAAATTATTAACTTTTTAAATAAATTTTTTAATAAATTATTAATTTTTTAATAAATGAGGGTGTAATTCGAATCAACATGATTCAAATTATTGTATGTGTGTAATTCGAATCAGGTTGATTCGAATTAGTGTGTGTGAGTTTTGTGTATAATTCGAAGCAACATGATTCGAATTATGTGTAGATCAAGTTCGAATATAGTTAATTCGAACTACATATAAACATGCATTGGTTGATTCATGAACTAGATTTTGGTTTGGCAGATTTACGTAAAAATTTCTTCCCCTTAACTTATTTTAATGTTTTGCCCTCAATTTTATATCAAAATTGATTTTGATAGAATGAATATTATTCGGATAATATTAATTAAAATTACTCTTGTATATATAAGAATGTTCCGTCAAACATAT
>NC_029789.2:118245298-118246113 GCF_000816755.2 Arachis ipaensis | reverse complement strand
ACCATATATATATATTATTTTTATATTAGTTGTATATTTATTTTTGTTTGGTTTTAATTTTTAATACATAAAAGAGTCATTAAAAAACGTGACTTTAAACTTAGAAAGGCTCAGTTTATTATTCTACAACATATGACATGGGAAAAAAAGCTAAAAATTTTGCAATGAAGTACAACATGCACAAACATAAAATTTTGAACCAATTTAAACCTAGAGAAAGAAAAGACCAGTTACAGATATTTTGTAAACTTTTCAAATGGCATGCTCACAATAATTTTACCAACTCAATCTGAACCATATAAATGATTTAATATTAATTAGAGAAAAGAACAAATAGGTTCTTGATTTTTTAATTCAAAGATAAATTTCTTTTTTAGAATTGAAAAATATAAAATCATCCATCACCTTACAAATATGTGACATTTAAATTCTTCCGTGTAATGGAATGAGCTGATATGTCATCTATATGTCTGTTACGGTGTTTATGTGGCCCGTTGTAAAAAAGTTTGCAGACAGATAAGTCCCCAAACTTTAAAACGATATCGTTTTGTGATGAGTCTTCTTCGCTTCGCTTCTTCATTCCTTCCCCCTATCTGAAGCATTTTTAAAGCTTCTTTACTGCTGAAGTTTTGTTCATAAATGAAGAAAAAGATAAATTTTCATATCTCAAATTTTTTATTGAAGAACAACTTGAATTAATGGGATTTTTTCTCTATATCTCAATTTTCACAAAAAAAAAACGCTCAAAAATCAAATTAAATTAAATAGAATCAAATTAAAGAAAAATTCATTGTTTTTCTCTAATTAATAAAGAA